>NC_089832.1:15376939-15561939 GCF_035046505.1 Tiliqua scincoides
TATTACGGAGGGAAAAACCCGCGACTAGTGGAATCGGAGAAGAGGGCCAGACAGTTTGCCGTCTATGCGACGCACAAATAGGGAGAAAGGTCATTTTAAATGACACAGTGGCTGATTCCACATGAAATGCATTAATTTTGCACAGTAATTTGAGTAATTATTACATTGTTCCCTCATGATCTAAGCAAAGAATTAGAACGAACTAAGAGCTCTTGCAAAAACCACAGATTTAGATGTACGTAAACATCCGCAAATACATGCTGTATTGTGAGCAGGCATACAATGTTCTTGTAGAGCTGTGGGGGGGGGGAGGGAGGAAACCATCATTCAAGAAGTGTTCCATACATAAGGTCATGGATTCAAAGCATATTTTTGAGGGAGACATCCAATCAGTGGAGTCACTAGGGTTTCTGTCACCCGGTGCGGAAGACTGATGCGTCAGCTTCATAATGGACCTCCTCCCATGCAGTGGGTGGGGCAACCCCCAGGGCAGTGAATGTTGTGATACACCTTTTTTTTTTTGGCTGGGTTTGGCTGGGTTTTTGGCTATAACCATTGATAGGATAGAGATATTTCAACAAGGTTTGTTTCATTGCATTTTGCATGAAATTACGCATTGAATGATATATAACATGTTGATATTATTGAAAAACAACAAGATTTTAAAAATTTTGGCCTGTCGTGGTGTCACCCCCCCCACCCCGTGCACATCACCCAGTGCAGCCTGTACCCCCTGCACCCCCCTAGCGACACCACTGCATTCAATTCTTGTTCTGTACATGGGATGAGGGTTTATTACTCAACGCATCATTATCCTTCTTCATGGAACCACCCACAGCGGTAAATCCGACCTATGAAAAGTCAACGTTGAAAGAGATGGCACTGCCCTTGGGACTGGTTTTGTGCAGAGCAGACCCTGATTACGCCACTGCTGGGGAGTAAAGAATTTTTTATTACTTACCACTGGCAGTGCTGGCCCTCTGGAGCGTGCAGAGAGCATCTGACAGCAGTGCAACCCCCAGCAGCAGCGCAATCAAGTTGCTGCATTCAGCAACTTACAGTGGTTCCCAAACTCTGCTGATTTAAGGTGATCATAGGCTCAGCTGCGATACAAGGACATCTGCAAGAGGGATCTGAAGGCCTTAGGAGTGGACCTCAACAGGTGGGAAACCCTGGCCTCTGAGCGGCCCGCTTGGAGGCAGGCTGTGCAGCATGGCCTCTTCCAGTTTGAAGAGACACTTGGCCAACAGTCTGAGGCTAAGAGGCAAAGAAGGAAGGCCCATAGCCAGGGAGACAGACCAGGGACAGACTGCACTTGCTCCCGGTGTGGAAGGGATTGTCACTCCCGGATTGGCCTTTTCAGCCACACTAGACGCTGTTCCAGAACCACCATTCAGAGCGCGATACCAGAGTCTTTTGAGACTGAAGGTTGCCAACATGTAGGCTCCATAATCGTGGGGGTACGAGAAGATCATGCGAAGTTCAGTATCCTAAATTCAGCATCACAAGTGCCTTTGATGTAGATGAAAATACCACCAAACTCAGAGAAAACCGTCTTTCAGTTGGACAATTTGGGGACTCGAAACCCCCCCCTCGTCCCTGCCCTTTGTTCCGCACTTATAATAAAAAAGAAACTTCTCACAAGATGCACTTTGGAGAGATCTGAGAAGCCACGTCGAGCCTTTGAAATATAATACAAGGGAAAATCTAAGGAAAAATTGTAGCTCCTCACATTTTCATTAAAAGGGGTAGACGCTGTAGGATGGTAGGCGGAGAACCATCAATGGCAAAGGAATGTCACAGAGAGGGGGCAGGAAGAAAAGATGGTTGCCCAGAGCAGACAGGTTCTGCTGCTATTTACTTGTAAGGAATTTGATGGGGATGCATCTGGCAAAAAGTTAACTCCCACAGTGACACTGAACACAAAGAGCTGAAGAGAAGGAGGGGAAAAAAAATTAAGGTCCTTTTCCTATCATAGGGATAGAAGAGGGATGCAAGTGGCTAAAAGTCCATTCGCTTCTCAAATGGTTTGAGGAAATCTCACAGTACGATCAGCACAGAATATAGTTTCTTCTTCAGGAGCTTGGCTCATAGGCTGCTTCCCTTCTGGGTGTGAGCACATAAATGCCAGAGCCCAAACGAGGCTGCTGAAATGGAGCAAATGTACTCAGTGCGTGTAACCCTAGCCTGGAAAAGTCACATTTTGTGTCTGCTAGGAGTTCCCAAAGCACAGCCAGTTCTCTTTATCTGTGAGGGGTGAAAGCTACCATAACGCACTACCCCAGCGCCCAGAGCAGTAACATCACAACGTCACAAGACATTGTGATGTCACTTCTGGGTTCTCCCTGAAGGAGGGGATAGCCATTGGACAATTTCCAGGGACTCCTCCTCCAGGGACACTTGTGGCACAAGGCAGTCATTTCCAGGTTCTCCCCAAAGGAAGGGGTGGTCGATATGGTGGCTTTGTGTGACCCATTCCTTCTCCTCTGGAGGCTTCTGTGAAGCCAGAGAAACCACCAAACCCTCCTCCATAACTAGGGTGGAGCCTGGGGGCAGTCATGTATCCCTGCTTAGTGTAGCGGCTATGGCAGGCGCCCCTCAAGCTCCGTTCTAGTTACGGCTCTGCCTTCTTTGCATTCAGGCGATTCCTGGTGTCTTCCGGTAAGGCAGGGAAAGATCCCTGCTTGAAACCCCGGAGAGCCAATGAAATCAGGGTCAACAAAAGTGGCCTGGATGGACGGTCTGATCATCTTCATATAACCAGCTCCAGGGCTCCAACTGCATACGAATTCATAAAGCAAGCTCATACAACCAGTTTACAGCTGTATTTATTTCGCACTGGATATGGCTCTTGTGGATTATAAACTGCCTTGAACTTTAACTGAATGAAAAGGCAAGGTAAAAAATACACATATATATGTTTGTGTGCCTGCGCAAAAAAGACTGGACTGCAGCTGCAATCAGGAAAAGCACTCCAGCCCATTTTATGAAGAGAAAGGGAATATTTTGTGCAGTTGCGGGGGAAACCGGGATAGACATTGTTGCTCTAGAAACATCTGCACACTCCGAGTTGCCATCCTGATTCGACCAGACATCAGCTGTTAAAGACCACGGCTAAATATACCAACTATTGCAAAAGAACAGATTATCCATAAAGACAGAGGGCTGGAGGGGAACACAGGGTTTGCCAGGGAGCTCAGATGCCGTGCCACACTCCGCTGGAATTTAAATCCCAGATCACGGGCTAGCTGGATTTTTAACATCCATTTTTAACCGAGTACTTGAACTTGGGGGGAAAAAAATAGATTAAGACATGCTATTTTTCCATATCGTTTCGAGGCTGGGTCCCAGGGATTTGCTTAGCTTGTTATGGAGTCAGTAGCAAACAGCGTTCCCGTTATTTACCATAGTGATTGGGAGTTCAAGTTAGATAATCCAATTTCTTCCACAAGAAATAAACACCGCTATCTATCCTGCCGGAACGGAACCAAAGAAGTGTTGATGCGACTGTTGAGCAAATACATTACCTGAATCTCTCTCGATATGTCTCTTAATGAGATCCCTAATTAGGCACGGCTTTAATGTTAAAGTATCAAAAAGTCACGCAGCTTACTCTTTGAATTAGCCTCCAGTTTACATCAGTGTAGCAAGGCACAGTAATTATCAATGTGGCATCATCCAAAGGAAAGTGTTTGACAATCCCATGTTGGGGGAAACAGTTGGAAGGATATTTTAAACAAACTTTGAGGTCGTTTTTATTTTTCAAAAAGCATCAACCATGTAAAATTGGATATATTTCAATGATTGGTTGGCTGGAAGGGGTGTCTGGAATCCTTGGCCTCTGTGTAGCCGTGTACGGGATTCTGTTATAATGCATACGTGATGGTCAATAGCAGATCACTTGGGACTTAGGACCAAAGCCCTCAACTGGGCCTTCCAATGGTGATGTCCACCCCCTGGTGGTATATTGGGTCCCACCACTGCCATCAGCATTGGGGGTTCAAGAGGTCAGTCTCACAGGTCTGGCCAACCCATTGGTTCCCAAACTTACCTGGGTCATGACATCTCCACAGCCTCTTCTTCCCAGCCAGGTGTCACATTGACTCATACTACCTTTTACACCATGTGTTTCCACTTCATGGAGACGGAATGCATGAAGAGTGCGATTACTGTCCCTTGTTCTTTGAGCAACTATCAAATGTAATGATTGGATAGTGACCATGCCGTCATAGATAGTGTGCATGAGATGCGTAGTGCATGAAATGGGTAGTGACTCTTTCCATTCTAAAAGGGATTTTTTGTTTTAAAATGGATCCCAGGAAAATATGCTGGAGGCATGCGCTCAAGATATGCTGTTTCAGAAGGCTGTTATAAAGACACAAGGAACTGTCGATTTTTCCACCCCAGGGAGAAATAAAGGGAACCGTTGTACAACCTGGACATAACATCAAACGCACCAGTTTTAATATACTCCGGATGATAGAAACCACCTTGTAGGTTTTGAATCCTGCTTGTTTGTTCAAAGAATTCAGTTAATAGTTTTCCTAGTCTTTTTTTGAAGACCATTTCCTCTTTTCCCCTCTCCCACAAAGGCTGTGACAGCCACGCATAATCCCATCCCATTTACATACATATACCGTCTCACGCTTCCGTTCGGTTCCGTTTGGTCGCAGAAGTTTTGAAAGCCGCTAAGGAAAGACTCGGAGAAGCGGTGCTGGAATATTGATCTTTTAATAATTAAATATATGCGCCTACCTAGACAGGAGGTTTGCGGAGAGCCAGGATGATTCTCTGAGTATTTATTAGCAGAGAATCCCCAAAAGGATATGCCGAATCATTGTCTTTCTCATTATTGGTCAACGTCCTGACTCCGGAGGGTTATTACCGGAGGGTTATTACTGATGCGCTCGCCATTCATTACTGCATAATGCCTTCGCCCCCATGCTAAGTTTTACGGCATCTGGGGCTCCAGGGAATTTTGACTGACAGCTTGGCTACTTCACTGGAAAGCACTGTTTACTTCAAGCCGTGCAGTGGAGTGAGTTAGAGCTGTGTTTCATATTCATGTGCAGATTTAAATCAATTTTTTTTTTTAAAAAAAAATAATAATTAGCTACACCTTGCATTTTCTTCAACGAGAACTTGCATGCTTCATGGTTCCTCTGAAGGGCAGATCCCCTTCTGCTTACCCAGGGCTGTTGCGGGCCTTTTCCTATCTACCTCCCTAACCCTTCTAAGGGCCCAATCCTATCCAACTTTCCAGCACCGGTGCAACTGCAATGCAGCCCCGAGGTAAGGGAACAAATGTCCCCATACCTTGAGGAGGCCTCTGTGACTGAAAGCCCAACACAGGGTGCAGTGCACACCCCGATGGCAGGGCTGCACCGGCTGGTGGTGTAGCTGGAGGGGGGGCGGAGCACTCAGGAGGACGGCTCTGTTTTGCCCCCCCCGCCGGGAATGGCTCCGAAGGGAGGGGCCGCTTGCCCGCCTCGCCGAGGCTCCCTACCAGCCTGAGTGCTCCACCCCCCTCCAGCTACGCCACTGGCACCAGCACTGGAAAATTGGATAGGATTGGGCCCTAAGTAGGCAGTTTTGAGCTGATGGAGGAGTGGAAGGGAGGGCCAAGGGGGAAGAACACGGGCAGCATACTTTGCAAGGTTGTGGTGAATATCATTCTCAACCAGATTGGCTCAATAAGCACCGTTTAGGACAATTGTTGATGCCCTTTCAACAAAGATGATGGTGGCCGGCAACCATCCAAATGAACAGCCTGATCCTATCCAGGAATGGGCTGTCACGCACAGGTACTTACGACCAAGCGCATGCTGAGGCCTAACAGCACCCGAGGCAGGTAGACATGATGTGGCAGTGTGACCTCTATAACCACAGCACAGGGCACACCCATGCCTGTGCACTACACCCTTCTGATGGAAGGGCGGTCTGTGGAACTCCTTGCCACAGGATGTGGTGACGGCATCTGGACTGGATGCCTTTAAAAGGGGATTGGACAAGTTTCTGGAGGAAAAATCCATTACGGGGTACAAGCCATGATGTGTATGCGCAACCTCCTGATTTTAGAAATGGGCTACTTCAGATGCAAGGGAGGGCACCAGGATGAGGTCTCTTGTTATCTGGTGTGCTCCCTGGGGCATTTGGTGGGGCCACTGTGAGATACAGGAAGCTGGACTAGATGGGCCTATGGCCTGATCCAGTGGGGCTGTTCTTATGGTCCAGCTCCCACAGCCTGTGACAGACCAGGAGAGAGATCTTGGGGTGGTGGTGGACAGGTCGATGAAAGTGTTGCCCCAATGTGCGGCGGCAGTGAAGAAGGCCAATTCTATGCTTGGAATCATTAGGAAAGGTACTGAGAACAAAACGGCTAATATTATAATGCCGTTGTACAAATCGATGGTAAGGCTACACCTGGAGTATTGTGTCCAGTTCTGGTCGCTGCATCTCAAAAAAGACATAGTGGAAATGGAAAAGGTGCAAAAGAGAGCGACTAAGATGATGACTGGGCTGGGGCACCTTCCTTATGAGGAAAGGCTACGGTGTTTGGGCCTCTTCAGCCTAGAAAAGAGGCACCTGAGGGGGGACATGATTGAGACATACAAAATTATGCAGGGGATGGACAGAGTGGATAGGGAGATGCTCTTTACACTCTCACATAACACCAGAACCAGGGGACAGCCGCTAAAAGGGGATTGGACAAGTTTCTGGAGGAAAAATCCATTACGGGTTACATGCCATGATGTGTATGCGCAACCTCCTGATTTTAGAAATGGACTATGTCAGAATGCCAGATGCAAGGGAGGGCACCAGGATGAAGGTCTCTTGTTATCTGGTGTGCTCCCTGGGGCATTGTGTGGGCCGCTGTGAGATACAGGAAGCTGGACTAGATGGGCCTATGGCCTGATCCAGTGGGGCTGTTCTTATTTCCTTATGTTCAAAAGGACTCTCAAGAGGGCAGGTGGGCCTAACTTCAGGCAAGTGCACGCACCCCCATGGAGAGGCCAGGAAACACTTGGAGCAGCATGGATGGAGGGCGCTGCTGCTATTGTTCGCTGCCACAACCCAAGATGATACAACCTGTCCTCCATTTAGGGTAAATAGGCCTGAACTACTTGAGTTGACCAGTGAGTGTGTAGACTGGCCATTTTTTAGGGGGCTTCAGGGTCATCCCATCTGGTTCCATTCTGTCCTCTTCCCTTTTCAGTCCTAGGATTCATCCAATAAACTGACTGGTAGGAAATTTAGAATGGACAAAGGGAAGCACCAGTCCTTCACACAGTGTACAATTAGTCTGTGGAATTTACTGTCACTGGTGGTGGTGATGATGGCCTCTAGCTTAGATGACTGTGACAGAGGACTAGACAAATTCATGGAGGACAGGTCTATCGCTGGCCACTAGTCACAATGGCCGTTTGCATCCTCCACCCCCTGAAAACCAGTTGTAAGGAAGTTATGATAGGAGAGGCGTGTGTTCATCTAATTTTGCAGCCTTCTTGGAGGCCACTGTGAGAAAGAAGATGCTGGACTAGGCTGGTCTTTGGCTCTTCCTATGTTCTTATGAAGCATTGCTCCACATGTGAAGGAAAGTTCTGAGGATAACATACAGCCAATAACTACAAACATTTGCTTGGGAGAGTAAGCCACATGGATAAAATGGGAGCTACTCTGTTACCCTGCACATGCCTGATCTCATCTGATCTCAGAAGCTAAGCAGGGGCAGGCCTGGTTAGTACTTGGATGGGAGACCGCCTGGGAATGCCGGGTGCTGTAGGCTTATACCATAGCCTTTCGAGACTGAAGGTTGCCAACCATTCACTCCCAAATCAATATGCCTAAGATTGTGGTTGCACAATGCCAAGCTGCAGGCCTCTTTCTGTTCTTGGAAAGTGGAGTCACAAGAATCGACAACTTGCCCATCTTTTGCAATGCAGAGAAAGCACCAGAAAGAGTTATTCTGTATACATTATGCTTCATTATTTGCAAGTCTTGGCTTATGCTTGATTGAGGAATTGGATGCTGTCTCACACTGGATGCTGCCCTTTCAAGGGCTTTAATGGGATGGGGGTGGGGAGAATCTAGTATTTTGGCACAATTTAGTGGTTTGAAAAGAGTATGATTAAAGTGCATTAGGGACTGTTAAGCGCCTCATGCAAGGGGAGGGGGAGGAATAACAGAATTTCTTCTTAAATAAATCCCTGTGGGATAAAGGAGCGGTAATCAGCTGCGGCAAATGTGTCTGAAGGCAGCTTTCAACTCACTCCACACCATCTCCTCTGCAGATTTGCTCAGAAGAAAATCCCAGCAGGTGCAATGGGCCTTGCACCCAGGTACCCAGTTACTCAGTGTAATGAAGTTAGTTCATGGGTTTGGTGAATGCCCCCAATAAGGGGAGGGGGTTGTAATTCAGTGATTGGTCATGTGCTTTGCCTAGAGAAAATCCATGGTTCAATCCCTGGCAGGGTCATGGAGGACTGAGAATGTCTTGTCTGAAACCCAGAAGAGCCACTGATTTTTCTGCAATCATAGCATGGTAGAGTTGGAATTTACCTTGGAGGTCATCTAGTCCAACCCCTCCTGCAGGCAGCATCCCTGACTGGTGGCTGCCCAACCTGTGCTTGGAAACCTCCAAAGATGGTCAGCCCACTACTGCATGGGCCAAATTGTTCTAGTGCTGAAGAAGTCTTATAGTTAGGAAACTCTCCCTCCTGCCTAGCCTAAATCCAATTCCTTGTAGTTTCAATCCACTGGTTCTAGTCCTGCCCTACAGAGCCACAGTGAGCAATTTCTTCTGCATGTCAGCCCCTTCATATATTTGAAGGCAGCCATCATCTCTCTCCCTAGTCTCTCTTTTCTGAGAGGACTTGCTCTCTGAGAGGCCAATACTGTAAAGCAGTGGTTCCCAAACCGGGTCGGGACTGGGTCACGACCTGATTTTTTATGGTCGCCAAAGGGGCAAAAGAAAATATTTCTTTACTCAGCGTGTGGTTGGTCTGTGGAACTCTTTGCCACAGGATGTGGTGACGGCAACTGGCCTGGACGCCTTTAAAAGGGGATTGGACAAGTTTCTGGAGGAAAAATCCATTACGGGGTACAAGCCATGATGTTTATGCGCAACCTCCTGATTTTAGAAATGGGCTATGTCAGAAGGCCAGATGCAAGGGAGGGCACCAGGATGCAGGTCTCTTGTGATCTGGTGTGCTCCCTGGGGCATTTGCTGGGCCGCTGTGAGATACAGGAAGCTGGACTAGATGGGCCTATGGCCTGATCCAGTGGGGCTGTTCTTATGTTCTTATGGGGGATGTAAAGAACAGATAACCAATTGCCTTAAGTCCAGAGGCAATTCAAAAATCAGAAACTGTAGTTGCTAACTAACCTGCAAGGAGCTCAGCTCCTGCAGTTTGCAAGATTGCTGCCAACTGCCCTGAGCTCCTGAAGTTTGCAAGCATGTGTAAATATAGGGAGATAAATGTTCGAGGGTCTATTTTCTTTTTATCAGAAGTAAATAAAATATTATTTCTTTCTACATCTCCTTTTAAAATGTCTGATAAACTTAGGTGGGTTCTGATAGAGCTTTTTTTTTTTTTTTTTTTTTTTTTAATAAAGTGAGTCCTGGTGATAAAAAAAAAGTTTGGGAACCACTGCTGTAGACCACACTGAGCCAAACAGAGCACGGATATTGTTTGGTAGAAGAGTCAGGTTCCTATATACCTATGAATATTACCTGATCAATTGCTTTCTTTTATGCAGAGTAAGTTATGGAACTAATGGCAATTCACCGAGTCACTAAGACCCCTAAAGTGGTGTTTATGATCCTTAAGCCCCCAGAAAGTTCTTGAATGGGAGCCATCATTGAACTGCTGATGAAGGCCACATAGATGGGTTGAGCTAAGGGTACAAGGCAACCCTCTCTGTAAAGTAGCCTTCCAATTACTTAAAAGGAGTTAACTGCCTCCCTCCTTTGATACAGACTCAACCCAAATATGTGAAAATAAAGCAAATATTAAAGGGGAGATATAATTCATTTAAATAAATAAAGGGGACATCCACTAAAATTGAGAGTTAGCATAGACAAAAGAAAATATTTATTTACCCAGCGTGCCATTAATCTGTGGAACTCCTTGACACAGGATGTGGTGATGGTACCTGGCCTAGATTCTTTTAAAATCTAGTAGTCGGCTATCTCTGAATGCTAGATAGAAGGGAGCGGCAACAAGATGCAGCTATCTTGTCTTGTGTGCTCCCTGGGGCATCTGGTGGGCCACTGTGAGATCCAGGAAGCTGGACTAGATGGGCCTTTGGTTTGATCCAGCAGGGCACTTCTTATATTCTTATTTAAAGAAATATTACAACATTTCTGTAAGCCTCCAGTGGTCTCTACCTCCAAAAGAAGTCCAAAGCTGGGTAGTGCTGCAACCCCAGACCTTCTCTACACTCTCAGAGGCAGAATGCAAGGACATAACAAGGCAGACCTTTCAAGAGGAAATGAGAACAATTTAGACCGCAGTCCGATCCACATGTAACTTGAGAGTAAGCCCTACCAAACTCAAGGGGACCTACCTCCAACTAAACAAGCAGAGGATTGCTCAGCACACAGTTATATCTTGGTACTCATGTATTTGTGTAGCAGAATATTCTGTTTATCCACGCAATCTCGATGGCTATTCCTTTTATTTGTTGTGTGGTTGATTTTTTTCTTTTTAATTTGCAAACTAGCATTAAGGTCCTTGCAAAATGACACGGTGATAATTATAAAGGGATTCCTAAGGGAAATTTGGTTGCAACGGTTTCTCTTTTCCCCTCTTTTAAATACCTGGCACCAAAGGGTTTATATTAATTGGGCTGTTTTCCAGGAGCAAGCTGAAAAGGACATCTGGGCAGTGGCAGCCAAGGCAAACCCACCTCTCACAGTCCAGGTTGTCGGCACTGAGCTTTACATTGCTCCGGGCTATTTTCATTTTGACATGCTGGGCGCTCATTAACAAAAAGCCCAAATAAACAAAGCAAGGACTTTGGCAAGTACTGTTTGGTAGGGGTTTTCAGAGTATAACTGCAGATTGAAGGGAGCAGGGGACACAAATTATCTGTTATGTTCAGAAATGCAAATTTAAAGGTGCATTTTTTCCCATTCCAATTCAGAGGGCATCGTGTTGACCAACAAGTTGTTTTATTTCTGTACTGAATGCGTGATGTGTCATGCGTGTATAAACATGTACGTGCTGATGGGGGCCATTTTAAAGCAGAAATGTTTGCAAGAAGTCTCAGATTCCACAGGTCTAGAGCAGGGGTCTCCAAACCCCAGCCCGGGGGCCAGATGCGGTCCGCAACAAGCCTCTTTCCGGCCCGAGTCCAACTTCTTGTCCCCTAAAAGCCTCTGGCCCACTCAAGTGAACATGACCAGAACTGTGCTCTGATTGTGTCTGGAGGGTGTTCTGAGGGCCAGAGAGGTTGAATGAGCCCATTCATTCATTTATTCACTCATCTAAGTTCCATCTCTAATTTATTTATTTAAATTTTATATTTAAGTTTTTTTTCTGGCCCTCCACACCACGCCAGATATTTGATGCGGCCCTCTGGCCAAAAAGTTTGGAGACCCCTGCTCTAGAAGAAGGCATGGCAGACAGGCATCAGTTAGGACCCGGTCCTTACTATAGCAATGGAACAGGTGGACTCATATTTCTGAATGCTCCCTGAATTGAAAACTCTCTGTAAATGAGCAAACCAGGGAGAAACTGCTAAACCATTCCTGAACTGTCAGTTTACTAAATATTTGAGAATTACCAGATTGCAGTTCATAGTAACTGGTCCTAAATAGAAGCTGGGACGGTGCAGTGGTTCAGGAGTTGGATTTAGATATGGGCGATCCAGGTGTCCAGTTCTGGTCGCCACATCTCAAAAAGGACATAGTGGAAATGGAAAAGGTGCAAAAGAGAGCGACTAAGATGATTACTGGGCTGGGGCACCTTCCTTATGAGGAAAGGCTACGGCGTTTGGGCCTCTTCAGCCTAGAAAAGAGACACCTGAGGGGGGACATGATTGAGACATACAGAATTATGCAGGGGATGGACAGAGTGGATAGAGAGATGCTCTTTACACTCTCACATAACCCCAGAACCAGGGGACATCCACTAAAATTGAGTGTTGGGAGAGTTAGAACAGACAAGAGAAAATATTTCTTTACTCAGCGGGTGGTCGGTCTGTGGAACTCCTTGCCACAGGATGTCTTAAAAAGGGCCTGGATGCCTTAAAAAGGGGATTGGACAGGTTTCTGGAGGAAAAATCCATTACGGGGTACAAGCCATGATGTGTATGTTCCACCTCCTGATTTTAGAAATGGGCTATGTCAGATGCAAGGGAGGGCACCAGGATGCAGGTCTCTTATTATCTGGTGTGCTCCCTGGGGCATTTGGTGGGCCGCTGTGAGATCCAGGAAGCTGGACTAGATGGGCCTATGGCCTGATCCAGTGGGGCTGTTCTTATGTTCTTATATTCTTAGGTTCAAATTCCCCACTCAGCCATGATGCTTCCTGGGTGACTTTGTTCCAGTCACTCTCTATCTCAGTCTCACCTACCTCACAGGTTTGTTGTGAGAAAAAAAAAGAAGGAAAGGAGCTATGTAGACTGCCCTGAGTTTCTTGGATGGGGCAGTATAGAAATGTGGAAAAACAAAAAAATAAATAAAAACAGAAGTACAAAGCTACTCATGCATCAAACCAAAATATGTAATAGCCTGGAACTTGCCTCCTTCCATGAATCCTATGTATACTTATCCTTAGGGTCTTACTCCCAGGGCAGCCAATATTACAATATGCACTTCCCTGGGAATATGTTTCATTAAACTCAGTGGGACTTACTTCTGAATAGATAGGTTTGCATGGTTGGATCCCAACCCAGCAGACGTTCTTTGATACAAGGTCAGGGATCTGTTCCCCTCCTTTGGCTCCAAGATTGAAGCAAGAGAAGGGTGAGGTGGGGGTCACCTGTGCAGTTGTGCTGGGTGTTTTATGTTGGAGCTGTGGAAGTTCAAGAATGATAACCCCTTTGAGCACCAAACTTTAGGTAAGTGTCTGCACATTGCCATTGCCGCTCCAATGGCTCTGATGGTGAGGTGGGGGGGGGCGCTTATGTAGAGCGTTGCAGCAACTGCAATACTTATTGCAGGAGGTCTGGTCTAGAGGGTAGAGCCTCCATTTGCCTGAAGATTAACATCCACAAGGTCGCCAGTTCGAGGCCACCGGCACCGTGCGACCTTGAAGCAGCTGACAAGCTGCAGCTGAGCTGTTCCATCTGCTCGGAGCGTGGGAGGATGGAGGCCAGAATGTCAAACCAGATCGGAGTGTAACACCTTGAATGTGGTGGTTCTTGAAAGAGAGAACCTCCTTTCAATTTGTAAAAATCCCTGTGTGGATTTAATAAGCCTGCCTATGTAAACCGCCTTGAATAAAGTCTTGAATAAAGACCAAGAAAGGCGGTATATAAATACTGTATATTATATTATTATTATTATTATTGTGCCATCCCGCTGGCTATGCTACTGCCCTTTGTCTCTTTCTCCAGACTGGAGCTGGAGAGGAGCTGGACGTCTTCCCCAAAGCTGCACGATACCCTCCAAAGTCCAGTGCTAACTGTGACTGTGATCCTTGCCTCTGGAGGCCAGGAAAAGTGCGGTGATGGCTCCCCTCTTCCTCCTCCCCAGAATTCAACAAGGCTACTCAGCATGGCAAGTGAACTGTGGACCCATCTTCATTATATAACACTTCATTGATAAATACAGAATGGATGATGGCCGGATCCCAAAGGATCTCCTCTATGGAGAACTCGTGCAAGGAAAGCGCCCTACAGGTAGACCACAGCTGTGATACAAGGACATCTGCAAGAGGGATCTGAAGGCCTTAGGAGTGGACCTCAACAGGTGGGAAACCCTGGCCTCTGAGCGGCCCACTTGGAGGCAGGCTGTGCAGCATGGCCTTTCCCAGTTTGAAGAGACACTTTGCCAACAGTCTGAGGCTAAGAGGCAAAGAAGGAAGGCCCATAGCCAGGGAGACAGACCAGGGACAGACTGCACTTGCTCCCGGTGTGGAAGGGATTGTCACTCCCGAATCGGCCTTTTCAGCCACACTAGACGCTGTTCCAGAACCACCATTCAGAGCGCAATACCAGAGTCTTTCGAGACTGAAGTTTGCCAACAGTCAGTCAGGATGTTATACAATGAGGGTTAACCTCTTCAGCCTTGTACATCTATTCTCAAAGGATCTGGTGAGCTCTTCATGCAGTCTCTGCACCTGGCCATATATGTTCTTGTCTCTGTGGTTAATGTTTCTTTCAACTAAAGGTTTTAATTAACCCACTTTTGCCCAGCCCACAGGTGTACACATTTGATCCCTGTTGTGCATATGCAACGTTGGGCAGAAACAGTTTAAGAACCTCTGTTACAAACACACACACACACACACACACACACACACACACACACACACACACACACAGAGAGAGAGAGAGAGAGAGAGAGAGAGAGAGAGAGAGATTCCTAATTAAAAACTGTGCTACTTCAGATAAAATGTATTAACATAATAAAATGGTAGGAAAGTCTATTCTTTTTTTCCATAGAGGTTATATTCATTGGCAAACAATGGAGCCTTCATCATTTAAAAGTCAAATTTACCACTTCTTAACAGATAAAAATAGATTGGAGCAGTTATTTTTCAGAAGTGGAGATTATTCAAGGTAAATATTAAGCCTGCAAAGGGATAATACTTTAGGTGTGCTTCATTTCTTCCAGCTGTAACACCGCAGGACACACTTATAGACCAAACCTGGCTATGTGTTTGCACATAAGCAATCCCAATTTTTCCAATAGTATGTATGTTGGCAACCTTCAGTCTTGAAAGACTCTGGTATCGCGCTCTGAATGGTGGTTCTGGAACAGCGTCTAGCGTGGCTGAAAAGGCCAATTCGGGAGTGACAATCCCTTCCACACTGGGAGCAAGTGCAGTCTATCCCTGGTCTGTCTCCCTGGCTATGGGCCTTCCTCCTTTGCCTCTTAGCCTCAGACTGTTGGCCAAGTGTCTTCGCTCAGAGGCCAGGGTTTCCCACCTGTTGAGGTCCACTTCTAAGGCCTTCAGATCCCTCTTGCAGATGTATAACATCAATTGTATAACATCAATTCTGTATTTATCAATGAATTGTTATATAATGAAGATGGGTCCACAGTCCACTTGCCATGCTGAGTGGCCTGTTGAATTCTGGGGAGAAGGAAGAGGGGAGCCATCACTGCACTTTTCCTGGCCTCCAGAGGCCTTGGTCTGTTGGCCAAGTGTCTTTTCAAACCGAGAAAGGCCATGCTGCACTGCCTGCCTCCAAGTGGGCCGCTCAGAGGCCAGGGTTTCCCACCTGTTGAGGTCCACTCCTAATGCCTTCAGATCCCCCTTGCAGATGTCCTAGTACATGTCCCAGTAAGGATGCGATCTTCTGCTTACATTTTAGAGAGTAAATCCAACTCAATGCAGTAGGGATGACTTTTGGGCATTTTACTTTGGACCAGGTTGGACATGTGCTGAGGATGGTAGCATTGCATTTGAACCCTTCGCCCCAAGGAAGCATGTGGATGCTGTGGAATGGTGGACATTGCCCACAAGAATGGTAAAATCCTGTGGAGAAGTAGAACAGGGCAGGAGGTGTGGTCAGGAGGTTCAGCTGTCACCTCTCCTCAAAAACTAAGCAGGGTCAGCTTGGGTCTCACCTTGGATGGAAGAAGGGAAGCTGTTGGTTAGGGGTGGGCGAACCCAGCCTGGGGGCCATTTGTGGTCCTTGGAGACCCCCAATCTGACTCACAGGGAGCCCCCAGTCTCCAATGAACCCCTGGCCCAATGGAGACTGTTGGAGTCCATGCTGGCCCACGACTGCTGGTCACGACCACCAGTCCAGTAAAGAACCCTATGAAGTTCAAAAGCTTGCTCTATAACACCTTCCCACCTTTCAAATTTGTCCTAATAAACAGTGGCATTGCTAGGGGGTGCAGGGGGTGTGGACTGCACCAGGTGACAAGCATAGGGGAAGTGACATTACTACTGGCCAAGATTTTTTAAAATCTAGGTTTTTTCAAATACCACCATGTTACACATCATTCAATGCACCATTTCATGCAGAATGCCATGGAACAATTCACGCTGAAATATCTCTAGTCTATCAAAGGTTGTAGTCAAAAAACCAGCGGGGTGGGGCCATAGTGCATCACCATACCTGCCTCCTGGGGCATGGGAGGAGGTCCATTATGGGGGTGACACACTGGTCTCCTGCATCAGGTGACACAAACCCTATTGATGCCTCTGCTAATACAGTCAAAACCTTCTTTGGCTTGTGAATTCTGCCCCTGGTGGACCAGCACGGCCACTGCAATTTTGTTTGTATTTACAAATGTGTTAAAAGGAGGAAAAAAAACAACACAGTATTTTGTTTTTTCTTTAAAAAAAAATATACCAAGTGCACTGTAAGTTGTAAATTCCAAATCTATTAAAGGCAGGATGTGTTGTTTACAGCTGTTCAGTTCTACTAAATATCAGGATTTGCTTCCTCAGCTAGAGGAGGAACTTGCGGCTATAACTCCCTGCCTTGTTCAATAACTTCCAGTAATTATCAGGAAGAAAATGCAATAAATTTGTGTAATGGACTGCCCCTTTGCTATAATATACAATCAGAGGCAATCAATGCTCCTTACAATAAGGAGAAGAATTACTACTGAGTTTTATTTTATAGCGTCGGCAATGCAGCCCTGGAAACCACAAGAGGGAGTCAAGGTAAACTCTGGTGGTCAAATTCCAGAGCCGTAAAGTATAGCCCAGGGCTGACACTCTGGAAGCAACAGCGCCTTCAAACATTATGGACTCCTTTTCCTTGCTCATCCATCCAGCACCTCCAAAATGCCCCCAATGGCTGCTCTTTCACTACCTGTGCTCAGCACACAAATATAATTAATAATCAAGGTTAACCTTTGCCAAAAGAATTACAGGGAAGATAAAGGAAGCCGATAACAACAGCAGTTTCAATGGTCATCTTTTTTTTCCCCAAAAGAGCCTGGAAATTAGATCGCTTTTCTACGGCGCTGATATATAGTTTTATGATTACTGAAATCAAAGGGCATGTTTGAGGCTTGCCTAGTTATGCTTAACGTATAATTACACGCTACATATATTGGTACATAAATGAAAGCCGTTTCTTGGTTCCTTGTTATACATTTTTTTTTTTTGCCAGTGGCTAAGTGAAGGCCAGGCCTCCAAAGTGTTCCAAGTATAGTGCACTGCGAACATAAAACAGTCAATTAATTGGGATAATCGGTCCCGGCATGTAATTGCATTGCTAAGGTACTATAGTTTCTGAGCTGGGCTGCAAAGGTATTTATTCAAGGTTGTTAGTCGCCCACAGATAACTTTATTTGCCCACAAGCGCATCATCCATCAAGGAGGTCGTATATGGAAGTATTTATAACAACAACAAAAAATCATGGTCATGTCTCCGTATTGGGAAAGAAAACAATCTATACCAAAAAAGTGACAGGCAAGCCATATGCGCAAATATGCAGGCTTTAGTGGGTATGGTGAACCAACACAGAAGAACATAGAAGAAGGGCCCTGGACTCCCTTGCCTTTGGCAAGGCACCTGGAAAAGACAGCATCCCTGCTGAAGTCCTAAAGTGCTGCAAAGAGATCATCGTCACTGAGGTGCATGAAATCTTCTGTCTCTGCTGGAGAGAAGGTGGAGTCCTCAAGACATGAGGGATGCAAACATCATCACGCTGTACAAGAACAAAGGCGACCGGGGTGACTGCAACAACTACTGTGGCATCTCTCTCCTTAGTGTTGTAGGAAAGTTGTTTGCCCGAGTTGCACTAAAGAGGCTCCAGATACTTGCAGAGAGCGCTTATCCAGAATCACAGTGCGGATTCCAAGCCAACAGGTCCACCACTGATATGGTATGCTCCCGGTGTGGAAGGGATTGTCACTCCCGAATTGGCCTTTTCAGCCACACTAGAACGCTGTTCCAGAACCACCATTCAGAGTGTGATACCATAGTCTTTTGAGACTGAAGGTTGCCAACAACAACAAGCCAACAACTAGAGTGGGTGTGGATGGGAAATTACTGTTGAAGAGCACACTATGGAGAGAATCTTCCAAAGCTGGTGCTGAGCTACAAGATGTAGCAATCTCACGTTTTGGTGAAACCGATTACAAGGTTGAGTAATCAGGTGCAAATATTCAGCTCTGAGTTTCTTGGCTGAACTTTAGCGGCTACATCATAGGTTTCATTTTCTGGTGTTTTTGTGAGACTCCAACGCTACTTGACAATGAACTAAACCAGTCTGCCCCAGAAGAAGACCTGGAGGAAACAGATTCATTTTCTGAGCAACCCTATTATATACAGGAACTAAATGTAGATGCCAGACTGGGTCTAGATCTGGTCCTGGAAAGCAGCAATAGTGCCAGTTATTTAAAAGCCCCCCTCCCCAGGTTTTTTCTTCTTCTAATTTTTGTTTGTTTGTTTGTTTGTAGGCTGCAAAGATGACCTTCTGCATACAGAAGTGTTTTCCATTTCTGAAAGGGATTTTTTTTTTGCACCTAATGCACATTGCATGAGTTTGGGCTAGTCAATTTCTTCCAGTCTAACCCAATTCTAAGGGTTTGTTGGGAGTAAAGAGGGACAATTGTCTCCCCCGCCAAAATATATAACTGCTTTAAAAGGTGCCTCTTTTGGTGCCTCTTTTTGCCCAGCTAGTAGGGTCATGTAAATGTGAAAATAAACCTATAATAAATAGGTTTGCCAGTAGAATTGCAATTTGAGCTTGATCGCTGGCTTTGGGCAGATGATATCCCGTGTCACGCTCGAAAGAAGAACATTGGAGATTCAGAGCATAGAGGACAACATAGTAAATAATGACAAATGCCTTCAACTAGGAGTGCACCACAAATACAGAACATCGAACATAGAAATTGCCTTACTGTGAACCAGACCGTTTATCTCTCTGCAGCTCAGTGGCTGGCAGACATTGAAGCCATTTCTTCCCAATAAGGTTTCCTGCAACACAGCTCCAGCTTTGACTTTCTAACCTGTCTTCCCAAACACCCATTTGGCTGGTTGTTTTAGTTTCTTTTTGTCCATTTACAACCAGGCTCCACTCACGCCGACGGCTCCTTCTTCCCACAACAATGAAGGATAACCCTTCCTATGTAATCAGTGGAGTACACAATACTAGAGAGGAATCTCTGCGACAGAACAAGCTGCGTTTTAGCACAGGATCCAATCTTGGCATCCTGAGATACAGCAGAAACATCCCCACTGGATGCCACCCAGAAAAGTATCTACCCCACTGAATCTGTGCAGGAGAATCTAAGCATCAAGTCTCAACCTCCTCTTTTGAATCACTCAAGTCCTGTCACTCAAGTCTGAGAGTTGTAGTTTTGTACTAGACCAGGGGTGCCCAAACCCCGTCCCTGGGGCCACTTGCGGCCCTTGAGGTCTCTCAATACGGCCCTCAGGGAGCCCCAGTCTCCAATGAGCCTCTGGCCCTCCAGAAATTTGTTGGAGCCTGCTCTGGCCCCATGCAACTGCTCTCAGCTTGAGGGTGACTGACCTCTTGCGTGAGCTGTGGGGTAAGGGCTCCCTCCACTACTTCCTGTTTCACGTCTGTGATGCAGTAGCGGCAGCAAAGGAAAGGCTGGCCTTGCTTTGTGCAAGGTCTTTTATAGGCCTTGAGCTATTGCAAGACCTTCATTCATTCATCTTTAATATATTCATTTATGTAAACTTATGTAAATTTATTCAAATTTTAAATGTAAATTAATTATTCCCCCCCCCCCGGCCTCTGACACAGTGTCAGAGAGATGATGTGGCCCTCTTGCCAAAAACTTTGGACACCCCTGTACTAGACCTTTAGTTTGATCCTCTGAGATGCAGTAGCCAAAGTAGTAGTTCACATGAGTGACCCCCCCCTCCCCGCCACTGATCATAGTAAGGCATACAGAGAGAACCTTGGGAATGCTGCCCAAATTCCTACCAAGGAAATGCAATAATTTTGGGGTTGTATTTTTTTAAATGAACGTTCATATTCATTTACCTTCTGGGTACATGAGCTTTCCGTGCAGCAGACTGAATATTTAAATGGCTCCATCAACATGCATTTGTCTCCTTGCCCCTGTTAACCAGTTCAGTTTATGAACTGTTGGACACAAATGTATCATTAAAACACTGAGCTCCCTTACGTTCCGTATTCCACTTCTTAGCACTTTTCACAAATATCCCAGTGCTACAGCAAGACATAAACCAGCCACATCCTTCTGAGCTTAACCTCCTTTCTGTTTAGTAGCAAATGCAATATTTAACTACATCCTTCATGCTTCTTGTGTAATCAAATCAATAATTAAAGTATTGAAGGGGTAATGGCTGCAAGCTAAAGAATGCATGAACCATGCACATTTTAAACTGAAAACACATGGCTTGAAGTTTCTTTTTTGCTACAAAGTGGTTCACCCATGTGCTCACATTTAGAAGGCTCATGCCCTCATTTATTTACCTGACAGCCCAACTGGGCACCTAGTTGGCAACCGTCAGTCTTGAAAGACTCTGGTATCGCACTCTGAATGGTGGTTCTGGAACAGCGTCTAGTGTGGCTGAAAAGGCCGATTCGGGAGTGACAATCCCTTCCACACCGGGAGCAAGTGCAGTCTGTTCCTGGTCTGTCTTCCTGGCTATGGGCCTTCCTTCTTTGCCTCTTTGCCTCAGACTGTTGGCCAAGTGTCTCTTCAAACTGGGAAAGGCCATGCTGCACAGCCTGCCTCCAAGCGGGCCGCTCAGAGGCCAGGGTTTCCCACCTGTTGAGGTCCACTCCTAAGGCCTTCAGATCCCTCTTGCAGATGTCCTTGTATCGCAGCTGTGGTCTACCTGTAGGGCGCTTTCCTTGCACGAGTTCTCCATAGAGGAGATCCTTTGGGATCTGGCCATCATCCATTCTCACAACATGACCGAGCCAACGCAGGCGTCTCTGTTTCAGCAGTGCATACATGCTAGGGATTCCAGCTCGTTCCAGGACTGTGTTGTTTGGAACTTTGTCCTGCCAGGTGATGCCGAGAATTCGTCGGAGGCAGCTCATGTGGAAAGCGTTCAGTTTCCTCTCCTGTTGTGAATGAAGACTCCATGACTCGCTGCAGTACAGAACTGGGCACCAATGCTGGTGGAAAGAGCGTTTGGCCAGTGGCATGTGCTTTATGGCAGTCGCAGAAAACCCTCTGGCAGCGCGCAAAGCCATGTGCTGCTGGAGCTCTGGCAAGGAGTCTGCAGTAGTCTCCTGTGCGGTGACAGCCCAGGACTAGCCCACCAACCCAGGTAAGTCAGGGTAGGGGAGGGCAGAACAGAGGTGGGGACAGGGAGGAAGGCAAACCACGCCTGGGAATGGGGTGGGCTTAGCAGCATCTGTCCAACCCGGCCCCCCCTCCAAGGCCCCACCCACCTTCACAGGTCTCCTTGGAGTTATGCCAGTTATGCAGCTGGTGCAGGTTGATCCATCTCAGTCACACAGGCTTCCTCCTGGCAAGGGGACATATGTTCCTTTACACAGAAGAGACATCCCCTCCCAAGTGAAAGTCATTTTGGTGTGGCTGCATCGGTGTGTGTGTGTGTGGGGGGGGGAGCATGGAATTGGGCTCTGAGACTGTATCTGAAGACTCCTACTTTCACTCTAGACCAGGGGTGCCCAAACCCCGGCCCGGGGGCCACTTGTGGCCCTCAGGGAATCCCAATCTGGCCCATGGGGAGCCCCCAGTCTCCAATGAACCTCTGGCCCTCCAGAGATTTGCTGGATCCCACGCTGGCCCGACGCAACTGCTCTCAGTGTGAGGGTAACTGTTTGACCAGGGTGTCAGGGTGGCTAAAAGACTGAGCTGAGAATCAGAGTCACATCCCTGAACATATTAGGTGGCCTCAATCTGCAACATGGGTATAATACGTACTTACCCTACTGGATTGCTGCAGTGACAACATCACAGTAATCCATGCAAAACAATTTCCTCCCTCAGGAAGCATGCTAAATAAACATTCAGTGTGCTATATGAGCTGCTAGGGCAAAAGGTCCCCAAACCTTTTGGTGCTGTGATCTACCTTGTCCTCCCTGGCAAGTCGCAACATGCTGCTCCATCTCGTGAGGTCCCAGAGGCCTCTTTTGGACTGGTGACCCATTCTAACAGCCTTTGTGGGCCTCAGAATGACCCACAGATGTCTCAAAAGTCACAGTCTTGCATCCGGATGGACTTGCTTGATGTACAGACTTGACACATACTCAACCACTTGTGTTCGCCGTGAGCAGCATTTCCTCTTTTAGCAAACTCAGCTGTTGCACACCAAGAGGAATGTGGTTGAAACAAAAAGGATGGCACAGAAACACCGTCTTCCAGCAGGGAAGAAGGGGGCAGTGGCTCATTCTATAAACAGGGCAAGTATACAAATACACAAGTTCAGCCAAAAGCTGCCCTGACAACCTCAATAGCAAAAGAGTTCTACAATCTTTGCTAAAACATAAGAACATAAGAACATAAGAACATAAGAACAGCCCCACTGGATCAGGCCATAGGCCCATCTAGTCTAGCTTCCTGTATCTCACAGCGGCCCACCAAATGCCCCAGGGAGCACACCAGATAACAAGAGACCTGCAAGGCCTCCTGGGAATTGTAGTTAAGAACATAAGAACAGCCCCACTGGATCAGGCCATAGGCCCATCTAGTCCAGCTTCCTGGATCTCACAGCGGCCCACCAAATGCCCCAGGGAGCACACCAGATAACAAGAGACCTCATCCTGGTGCCCTCCCTTGCATCTGGCCTTCTGACATAGCCCATTTCTAAAATCAGGAGGTTGCGCATACGCATCATGGCTTGTACCCCGTAATGGATTTTTCCTCCAGAAACTTGTCCAATCCCCTTTTAAAGGCATCCAGGCTAGAAGCCATCACCACATCCTGTATGTCTCAATCATGTCCCCCCTCAGGCGTCTCTTTTCTAGGCTGAAGAGGCCCAAACGCCATAGCCTTTCCTCATAAGGAAGGTGACCCAGCCCAGTAATAATCTTAGTTGCTCTCTTTTGCACCTTTTCCATTTCCACTATGTCTTTTTTGAGATGCGGTGACCAGAACTGGACACAATACTCCAGGTGTGGCCTTACCATAGATTTGTACAACGGCATTATAATATTAGCTGTTTCGTTCTCAATGCCTTTTCTAATGACCCCAAGCATAGAATTGGCCTTCTTTGCTGTCGCCGCACATTGGGTCGACACTTTCATCGACCTGTCCACCACCACCCCAAGATCTGTCTCCTGATCTGTCACAGATAGCTCAGAACCCATCAGCCTATATGTGAAGTTTTGATTTTTTGCCCCAATGTGCATGACTTTACACTTACTGACATTGAAGCACATCTGCCATTTTGCTGCCCATTCTGCCAGTCTGGAGAGATCCTTCATCTGTTAAACAATGTGTAATTTAATACGGGCCGTAACAATTGGCAACTCAGCTTACTGCAAGTTGAAAAGCCAGAGGCACGCATGGCCTGTCTATTGGACACGTACAATAAACACTTGGAGCGAATGGGCCAATACAGAATATGAAGCCGGGATCATGCTGCTTTTATCATTTCCATTGCTCTGCTCCCAGGATCAGGTTGCAGCTTCTCCCCGTCAAAAGACAGTACACAGAGCAATACGGCCGCTTCGGCGTTACGATTGCCGAGGGAGAAATTTCATCCACCAGAAGAAACCGGTGCAGTTAGCCATTCTTCGCTTTATTGTTCATTCCTCATGGGCCTGACGCTTGCTGTCATCACGGCTTGTGCAGGAGAAACATAACCAGTCTTGATAGCACTTATTAAAAAAATACTGATTAGAATGTTATGTGGCACAAGAGACCACCGAAGGCCGAACCAAATAAGCACTGAATTGGTTTCTTCTTATTAAGCTGCAGCCTTATTAGACTTGCAACAGACTCTGCATTTTGGGGATCATTGCAACAATTTTGTAAGGTCAACAAGTATTATCGGCCCCCGGTATTGCAGATGGGGAAGTCTTAGGAAGTGTGGGAGCAGACTGTCAAGGTCAGTTAGGGAATTCAAGGCAGAGGGAGATTCAAACTAAGGAGTTCCCCCTTTCCTGTTCAGTCATTTACAGCAAACTATGTGCATACTTACTCAGGCGTATCTCCCATTCTATTCAGAGGGGCTTAATCCCAGAAAAGGCTGCAATCCTAACCAATTTTCCAGCACTGACATAAGGGCAATACAACTTCGAGGTAAGGGAACAAACACTGCCTTACCTTGAGGAGACCTCCATCACTGCCCCCCAACTGCAGGATGCAGCATATGCCCTACTGACACAGCTACGCCAGTACTGGAAAGCTAGTTAGGGTTGCACACTTAGGAACATAAGAAGAGCCCTGCTGGATCTGGCCAAAGACCCATCTAGTCCAGTTTCCTGTATCTCGCAGTGTCCCAACAGATGCTTCAGGGAGAACCACACATGTTGGCAACCTTCAGTCTCGAAAGACTCTGGTATCGCGCTCTGAAAAGTGGTTCTGGAACAGCGTCTAGTGTGGCTGAAAAGGCCGATTCAGGAGTGACAATCCCTTCCACACCGGGAGCAAGTGCAGTCTGTCCCTGGTCTGTCTCCCTGGCTATGGGCCTTCCTTCTTTGCCTCTTTGCCTCAGTCTGTTGGCCAAGTGTCTCTTCAAACTGGGAAAGGCCATGCTGCACAGCCTGCCTCCAAGCGGGCCGCTCAGAGGCCAGGGTTTCCCACCTGTTGAGGTCCACTCCTAAGGCCTTCAGTTCCCTCTTGCAGATGTCCTTGTATCGCAGCTGTGGTCTACCTGTAGGGCGCTTTCCTTGCACGAGTTCTCCATAGAGGAGATCCTTTGGGATCCGGCCATCATCCATTCTCACGACATGACCGAGCCAACGCAGGCGTCTCTGTTTCAGCAGTGCATACATGCTAGGGATTCCAGCACATTCCAGGACTGTGTTGTTCCAGGACTGTGTGATTCACACAAGAGCACAAGATACCTGCATCCTCTTACCGCTCCCACGCACCTAGCATTCTGAGGTAGTCTGTTTCTAAAACCGGGAGGTTGCACAAACCTGTCGTGGTTTGTAACCTGTGATGGGCTTCTCTTCTAGAAACCTGTTCAGTTCAACCCCCTTTTGAAGGCATTCAGGCCAGATGCCATCGCCATGTGGCAAGGAGTTCCACAGTCTAACTGCACGCTGGGTAAAGAAACCAGACAAGAAATATTAGGACAAATAATTAACATTCAAGAAGAAGCTGAAAGTGGAAGAAAAATGCTTAAGTATTATATCATTACAGTGAGCCCTTATTCTTCATGAGCTCTGCATTTGAGTATTTGTAGATGCTGAACTTGCAGCTGGAGATTCTCAAACACCTCCTGGTTGCAACCAGAACCCGCTGGCACAAACCAGCTGTGAACTTCCAGTCACCTCCTGGTGGCTGTGTACAACCTCTGGAAGGCTGGACACAGCCCTCAGATAAGTAATTTCAACATTGTGCAATCCCCCCCCCCCCCATGGATTTTATTATCAGCAGATTTCAGTATCCATGGGGGTCCTGGAATTGACCCCCTGCAAATACCGGGGGTCACTATTCTGCTTCTTTATAAATATGAAATTAAATTCTGAATATACATTTCAAAACACCGTCTCAAGGATTAAATTTATCTACGTTGGATAAGGAGCTACAATTGTCTTCAAATATACCCATATTTCTATCTGTATCACCAGACACAACAATGACTCACATTTAGATGAATGAATAATCTGTATATAACTGATGCATTACAACTTGGAAACCAGACAAGTTCTGTATTCAAGTGTTTATTATTCTTTATTTTTTTCCCTCCTGCTCTCCTTTCGCTTTCCTTCTAGTTCTGATTCAGCTTTGGAAAGCAGTGGTTTGAAGCCTATTTGAAGAGCACTACAAAAACAAAGAATGTGATTTTGGGGAAAATTCCACCCTGCCTGAATATAAAACAACAGATTCAAGATATTTTAAACCTGTATTCTCATGATTTTTAAGAGATTTTTAAGAGATGCTTTATCAGGGAGCTGTGTTTGTAAGCAGCAAGCCCAGATGTACTGCAAAGGCTCAAGAAGAAAGTGTCCCTAGGGAACTACTTTAGATTTTGAAGGGATCCAGAGACATCATGGGTTACAAGCCATGATGTGTATGTGCAACCTCCTGATTTTAGAAATGGGCTATGTCAGAAGGCCAGATGCAAGGGAGGGCACCAGGATGAGGTCTCTTGTTATCTGGTGTGCTCCCTGGGGCATTTGGTGGGCCGCTGTGCGATACAGGAAGCTGGACTAGATGGGCCTATGGCCTGATCCAGTGGGGCTGTTCTTATGTTCTTAACTACAATTCCCAGTAAGCCTTGCAGGTCCCCTGTGATCTGGTGTGCTCCTTGGGGCATTTGGTGGGCCGCTGTGCGATACAGGAAGCTGGACTAGATGGGCCTATGGCCTGATCCAGTGGGGCTGTTCTTATGTTCTTAACTACAATTCCCAGGAAGCCTTGCAGGTCCCCTGTGATCTGGTGTGCTCCTTGGGGCATTGGGTGGGCCGCTGTGCGATACAGGAAGCTGGACTAGATGGGCCTTTGGCCTGATCCAGTGGGGCTGTTCTTATGTTCTTAACTACAATTCCCAGGAAGCCTTGCAGGTCTCTTGTTACCTGGTGTGCTCCCTGGGGCATTTGGTGGGCCGCTGTGCGATACAGGAAGCTGGACTAGATGGGCCTTTGGCCTGATCCAGTGGGGCTGTTCTTATGTTCTTAACTACAATTCCCAGGAAGCCTTGCAGGTCTCTTGATACCTGGTGTGCTCCCTGGGGCATTTGGTGGGCCGCTGTGCGATACAGGAAGCTGGACTAGATGGGCCTATGGCCTGATCCAGGGGGGCTGTTCTTATGTTCTTAACTACAATTCCCAGTAAGCCTTGCAGGTCTCTTGTTATCTGGTGTGCTCCCTGGGGCATTTGGTGGGCCGCTGTGAGATACAGGAAGCTGGACTAGATGGGCCTTTGGCCTGATCCAGTGGGGCTGTTCTTATGTTCTTAACTACAATTCCCAGGAAGCCTTGCAGGTCTCTTGTTACCTGGTGTGCTCCCTGGGGCATTTGGTGGGCCGCTGTGCGATACAGGAAGCTGGACTAGATGGGCCTATGGCCTGATCCAGGGGGGCTGTTCTTATGTTCTTAACTACAATTCCCAGTAAGCCTTGCAGGTCTCTTGTGATCTGGTGTGCTCCCTGGGGCATTTGGTGGGCCGCTGTGAGATGCAGGAAGCTGGACTAGATGGGCCTCTGGCCTGATCCAGTGGGGCTGTTCTTATGTTCTTAACTACAATTCCCAGGAAGCCTTGCAGGTCTCTTGTTATCTGGTGTGCTCCCTGGGGCATTTAGTGGGCCGCTGTGAGATACAGGAAGCTGGACTAGATGGGCCTATGGCCTGATCCAGCAGGGCTGTTCTTATGTTCTTATCACTA
Source organism: Tiliqua scincoides (assembly GCF_035046505.1). Classification (NCBI taxonomy): domain Eukaryota; kingdom Metazoa; phylum Chordata; class Lepidosauria; order Squamata; family Scincidae; genus Tiliqua; species Tiliqua scincoides. The sequence goes on from NC_089832.1 coordinate 15,404,518, forward strand.
GGGTTGGCATTCCTTGGTGCAAGAGGAAAGGCAGCAAGCAGGCCTCCCCAGGTTGTTCCCTTGGAGCTCCCAAAGAAGCAACCTCCCTCTTTGGAGGCCTGGCTCCTTACATACCCAGCCGCCAGGTTGGGAAGCCCTGTCCTTTATGGCCACATGGCCTGCTCGAGGTCTCGTGAGATCTTGGGCCAGCCAGAGAGTTGGCCAGATGGGATCTTGCTGCTGACATCCCACCCAGTGAGTGTTCCCCGGCACCCAATTTCACTTCCCATCCTGGCGGGCACCCTTCCCTGCTGATGCAACAGTTTGGGGGGCCACACACCTATGCCCCCCCATCCACTCCTGCCTGCCTGTGCTATGATAGCATAGTCCACACTAGAGAAGGGTCCTCAAAAATGTTCAAAGAGAGAGGCTTACCATCTCTAAAAGTCAAGGGAAGGAATGAAGTGGGAAGAAAGTTGTAACATGCCTTCGGGGAGGGGGGAAACCCAGGAAAGACCAAGAAATAAAGACAAAGTTGAGTTTCCAAATACTTCCTAAATTAAGAGGAAAGGCCAGTTTGAAAAAGAACACCTGGCATAGCAAGATAAAAAAGAATGAAGCCAAGAAATAATGCATAGGAGATGAACCTTAAAAGGACATAAGCGTCTCAAGAGCAAGGAGGCTGAGGAATATAAAGCCAAGATGAAAGATAGCCAGGGTGAAGGCCACTAAGACACTTAAAAAAAAGAATGAAAGAAATCAAAACTAACTCCGGTATGGAAGAGGAAAGCAATGCAAGGGAAAAGGGTGATCAAATGAGAACTCTTGAACAAAGAAAAGATTTTAGGCCAGATCTGAAAGACGGAAGAGAGGGGAGTTTTGTTTTTCTCCTCTGGATAGGCTTTAACAGATCTGGGCAATCTCATGGTTGAGAGTTCACTGAAAGTGTGCAGAGGGTGTCAAAAGGTAAGTTTGATATTGATCGGGAAAGGGGAGGAAATAAAAACTATAATGACATTATACTGTCAGCCGTGTCTAGGAAGAACTGTGAGGCTGAAATGACCAGAGGCATCAGTGAGGAAGGAGGACAAGTCAACCTAGCTCTTTTCTGAGAGGCACGATTATCCAAAAAGCCTCCTGACTCACTGTACTGTAAGCAAGTGGATTTGGGCACACATTCTTCTCGGGTTTATCCCTGCTTCCTCTTCCCTCCGCTCACTTTCTTCTTCCCTTCTTCATTGAAGATGGTGAATTTTGTTCCTTGAAGGTTCATCTTGTATGCTCTAGTTTTCAGCTTCATTCTTGTATTACACAGGTCTATTGAAAAGCCCTTTTTTAAATTGCCAAGAATGTTTGAAGATTTTTTTTTAGGGGGTGCTGAATAAAAAAAAAATCAGGCATTGTTTTGGCCTGACTGGCTCTAGATTTGGGGGTACGGCATAGCCACTTTATATATTGATTCAAGCAGCTTCCTTGTGAGGAAGCTGACATTATGGCTTCCCCATGAGGAAGCTGCTTGAATCGGAATATAAGGTGGCCATGCCATATCCCAAAACTAGAGCCAATTGGGCAAAACTGATGCCATTTTTGGATCCAGCACTCCAAATATACCCAATAGGTCTAACTTTTAAGACAACAAAATATGTGTAGGCTTGCGGATCTAGAATCCTGTTTCCATGCTGAAGCTTCCGAATCCACTCCCCCCTCACTGTATACAGAATGCCCATTTTTGGTGCTGCTGCACCAGTGGGGGGAAGGATAGGATAGGGCTGTAAGTTCTTAAAAGAACAAGAACATTTTATTGTAATTACTTCCCAGCCTAGATGCAGAACTGAGTGATATGAATGAGCCTCTTAAAGGTACAGGAAATGAGGGCAGGAAATGAGCCTCTTAAAGGTACAGTCACATATATCACATGGTCTTTAATAACCAACAGTACATTGGCATCTGAAAATCTGGCATTCTACATATCTTGGCATTTATTATGTGGCATTGTGGGGTGAGAAAGAGATAATGAAACTGATGGCATGCATGTAAAGCGGGCCGTATTTTCAATGCAATGACTTTATCCCTCAGGTTACCAAGGATAAGTTCCCCAACCACAACAGGTAGACAGCAAGCTAGACATGTTGAATATTATATATGTGTGTGATGATGTCAGCATTACAGATTATGGCCTTTATCCAGAATAATAATAAGAAAAAAAACCTGTGAAAAAGAGTTTCATTTTAAAAGGGAATTCAAGCAAGACCTTCTCAAGCCCCCAATCACCTTCTGCCTGAATTGCTTCTCAGTGATGGCAAATGCAGTCCGTGTATCTCTTCTGGTTAGGTTACACAGAAAGCAGACTGATTTGTTCTTCTTCTGAAGTAGTTGGCTGTGGAAGTTCTTGATACTTTACAGCAGAGGTCTTCAGACCGGAAAACGCTTTGTTCCGAAAAAGCCCTCTGCGTCCCAAGCAGCACTTACCGTTCTGCCGCACCGCCACATTCCTTTCAAGCTGACCTGGGCACAGGGATGCAGAACGGTAAGCAACTGAAGAAACCCTGAAATAACGTAGTAAAAACACAAGCACCTGATGCAGCCAACAATTCAGGGGAACAAATTCACCCAAATACGTGGTCTTCAACCTTTTTCGTGCCACAATCCCCGTAAAACAAACAAATAAAAACAGTATGATACTGGGGACGCACAGCTGATCCCACACCCCTCCCAATCTGTCCACACTCTGTCCCCACCCTAAGTCACCCACCACCTCCCCCACCCACTCCTCACCCAGAGCAAGACAGCAAGAAGAAACTGTGCAGGATTAAATCAAGAATTCAGTTTTGGTCCCATTATTGGGTTGGATCAGAGCCAGTAGGGTCCAAGCCATGCATTCGGGACCTGATAATACTGGAATCCATGGGTCCTGAATCCTCAGATAACATGGGCCCACCTGTAGACCATTTGGGGTAGAATACTGTTTTCCTTCTCTACTCACCTAGCATGTCTTATAATTTCCACATGAGTGAATTACCCTTTTTGAAAAAAATGAAAGTTGAATGTTCAGGGGAGTGGTATGGAATATCTCCAGGTACAGCTAGCCCCCCACCCCCCACTATGCTAGAACAAAGACAAAAGCTAACTTTCAAATGCAGATTTCCTCACATCCAAGCCTTTTCAACAGGTAGGAGGAACAAAGGCATGTCATATACAATCATTTCGAGATTACCTTCTCATGACAGGGTCTCACCTTGGAATTCATCAAGAGGCAGCTCCTCTGGGCATGTGCAGAACGCACCACCAGACTATCGACTGAACACCGTCCACCTCCACACAACATTAATAAAAACATATCTTGCCTCCCCAATTCATATTACATCAAACTATATACAAAAAAACTGTAAGTAACTGAGTTGATCTATTAAAAAAATACCCAATGGTATTGTCTGGCAAAAACTGTATGAGAATCAGCCAAAAATCACATAAAGCCTGGAGCATCAAGCTGGTTGGCAACCTTCAGTCTCCAAAGACTATGGTATAAGCCTATAGCACCTGGTATTCCTTGGCGGTCTCCCGTCCAAGTACTAACCAGGCCTAACCCTGCTTAGCTTCCAAGATCAGACAAGATCAGGCATATGCAGGGTCAATTTGCTATCAGCATCAAGCTATAGTTAGTCAGATATGAGAGTTAGAATATATGCTGGGAAAGAAAAGCTGTTAGTAACCAAACAAGGGGTATCAGTGGATACGTTGGTTTGAGAATGAGTTTCTATGGATGTTTTTTCCCCTATAGTAATCTCCTTAGTTTGATCTTATTCTTTCTGCTTTATATAAAGGTTTAGTGTGTATCAGAGTTCAATTCCCCAAAATAAGAGATAAAGGAATACAGATTGTGCCATTCCGGAACCCCTAGTGGATTAAAAAATCAGTGGATACCAAATCAGTGGAAAAAAGACCCACTTCCAGGTTTCTTGGGGTGTCCAAACATTTTGGCAGGAGGGCCACATCATCTCTCTGACACTGTGTCAGGGGCCGGGGGGAAAAAGAATTAATTTACATTACAATTTGAATAAATTTACATAAATGAATTCATTAGAGATGGAACTTATATGAATGAATGAATGAAGGTCTCACAGTAGCTCAAGGTCTATAAAAGGCCTTGTACAAAGCAAGGCCAGCCTTTCCTTTGTTGCCACTGCTGCATCACAGACGTGAAACAGCAAGTAGTGGAGGGAGCCCTTGCTCAGGTGAGAGGTTGAACAGTTGTCCTCACGTGAAGAGTTGTTGCATTGGGCCAGCACAGGCTCCAGCAAATCTCTGGAGGGCCAGAGGCTCATTGGAGACTGGGGACTCCCCGCAGGCCGAATTGGGAGTCCCCGAGGGCTGCAAATGGCCCCCGGGCCGGGGTTTGGGCACCCTTGCTCTAAACTAGGGGTGTCCAAAGTTTTTGGCAGGAGGGCCGCATCGTCTCTCTGACACTGTGTCGGGGGCCAGGGAAAAAAAAGAATTAATTTACATTTCAAATTTGAATAAATTTACATAAATGAATATATTAAAGATGAACTTATATGACTGAATGAAGGTCTTGCAATAGCTCAAGGCCTATAAAAGGCCTTGCACGAAGCAAGGCTGGCCTTTCCTTTGCTGCCGCTACGGAATCAGACATAAAACAACAAGCTGTGAAGGGAGCCCTCATCCCACCGCTCACACAAGAGGTCAAACAGTTGCCCTCACGCTGAGAGCAGTTGTGTCGGGCCGGTGTGGGCTCCAACAAATCTCTGGAGGGCCAGAGGCTCATTGGAGACTGGGGGCTCCCTGAGGGCCACATTGACAGGCCTTGAGGGCCACAAGTGGCCCCAGGGACGGGGTTTGGGCATCCCTGCTCTAAACTGATGCATTATGGGGCAACAATGGAAGAGCAAGAACCCCAGTAGTGAGTCTTTGAAGCTATCTTTAACCCTGAAAAGCTTGCAACCAGTGCAGTTTAACAGCATGAAGGTAGGAAATGGGATTTTGGTGCTTTCCCCCCCTTGTTACAAGGCATTTAAAGGTGAACTTTGATATCAGCGGTGAGTCAAATCAGTGGATGCCAAATCAGTGGATAATGAGGCATGACCTGTATAGTACTGAATACTTGGGGATGGGGTGGAGGGGACAGTGGTAGCTGGAGAGTGGGGGGAATCGTTGAAGGGGAGTGGGGAGGAGAGGAGCTCCTGGATGTCTCTTTACAGCAGGAACAATGATATCAGCAGGATTGCTTAGGTGTTGCCTTGAAACTTTTTTAAAGGATCTGGGTTGAGTAATAGCATCAGGCTCAGCAAAGGCAAACTGAGAAATTTGCCTAGGGGCTACATTCATGTCTAGGCTGTCATCTTTCTCAAGATGAGAGGAACAGTTTGTACCTCATGTTAAAAGTACAACCATATACAAATTTCCTGAGAGTAAGTCCTATTGACCACAATGGGACTGACTTCTGAGCAGATGTGCATATATGCTAGCATGCTGATAACACTATTTTTATTGGGAATATTTTAAAATGCTTCCCCCCCCCCCAGTTTTTATGCATTGGTTTCAACTTTATTGCAAACCCCTCTAAAAGTATGAGGAAAAAATGAACTAGATCTTTAAATAATGTCCAATAAGGTTAAAAGCAGTAAGTGGTTGGCACAGAAATGATGAAATGCAATTATGGAGGTTGTTACAGTCCTAACAGGCTGTCACTATTAGGCTATATGGTATTTTGGGGGAGGAAGGCTCATTAGGGACTCTTAGCGGGTTGTGACCCACAGGTTTTGGAACTGCTGATGCATAGGATTGTAGCCCATGTAAGTACACTGCTTCTGTGTACACTGTATGCAGCGATTGTGTGGATTTTAGTATTAAAGTCATTGGCGTTGCTAGGGGGTGCGGGGTGTGTGGGCCGCACCAGGTGACACGCCGGGGGTGTGTGATGCGCCCGCGGGGTCCTCCTGCCCTGGGGGAGGACGCGCTAACATCGTGGCATTAGGAGCTACCCCATCATGCCATACACCATTGGATGTGGAATGTCCAGCGGAGCGCAATGCAAAAACAGAATTGAAATAGCTCCTTTACTTCAAAAGTTATAGCCAAAAAACCAGAAAGAACATAAGAACAGCCCCACTGGATCAGGCCATAGGCCCATCTAGTCCAGCTTCCTGTATCTCACAGCGGCCCACCAAATGCCCCAGGGAGCACACCAGATCACAAGAGACCTGCAAGGCTTCCTGGGAATTGTAGTTAAGAGCATAAGAACAGCCCCACTGGATCAGGCCATAGGCCCATCTAGTCCAGCTTCCTGTATCTCACAGCGGCCCACCCAATGCCCCAGGGAGCACACCAGATAACAAGAGACCTGCAAGGCTTCCTGGGAATTGTAGTTAAGAACATAAGAACAGCCCCGCTGGATCAGGCCATAGGCCCATCTGGTCCAGCTTCCTGTATCTCACAGCGGCCCACCCAATGCCCCAGGGAGTACACCAGATAACAAGAGACCTGCAAGGCCTCCTGGGAATTGTAGTTAAGAACATAAGAACAGCCCCACTGGATCAGGCCACAGGCCCATCTAGTCCAGCTTCCTGTATCTCACAGCGGCCCACCAAGAACCCCAGGGAGCACACCAGATAACAAGAGACCTTATCGTTGTGCCCTCCCTTGCATCCCTTGCAAGAAAAAAATGCATGTATCCCTATGGAAAGTGAAAGTGAGCCGTATTGCCCGTTTACCCGCGAGTAGGTGTACTTGCCATAGTCCTGCGGAAAGGGCAGGCTGAGAGGAATCCAACGACACCAGAATGGTCCTAATCCAATGAATGCAGCCCCCAAAAACACAAAAGGGAGAAGGAGGTAGCTGCCTTCCTCCAGGTTGCAGTCTATTGAGCCCTATGGAAAGCGAAGCAGCCTCATGGTTGTGTTTACTCGTGAGTAGGCAGACGTGCCTTGGCTGCTGGTCAGGCCAGGCAAAGGGGAATGTGAGGACACCAAAATGGTCCCGATCCGATGGAGCTGGAGTGCAACAGATGCTCCAGAAGGCAGCCTCCCCCCCCCCAAAGGACAAAAAAGAGGCTTGAACTGGTAAGAGGAAAGTTTTCTATTTCGCACTTGTAAAGCCAGGTGGGTCTTTTTATTGATGTGCCTGAAATAGAAGCACTTTAAACTGGGCACTGGGGAGGGCTGGAAAACTCACTGATTCTTTTTGGGGGGTTGTTATTGCAGGCAGGCTACAGAGTAAGCTCCATTGACCACTATGGGACTTACTCCAGAGTAGACATGCATAGGCTTGGGCTCACAGGCTGCAATCCTACCCACACTTTCCTGAGAGTAAGCCCCATTGACCACTATGGGACTTACTTCAGAGTAGATTCACTTGGCGGAACAGGAATGGCTCCCCCTTATTTAATTATTTCTTTTCTTTTAATTTAATTATTTGCAATTATTTATTTTAATTTGCTTGATGATGTCACTTCTGGCCATGCCATCACTTCCAATGGGTCCTGGACAGATTGTCATTCTAAAAAGCGGGTCCCAGTGCTAAAAGTTTGAGAACTGCTGCAATAAGGTGTTAGTAAGTTGACACGGGGGTGTGTGTGTGTGTGTGAGAGAGAGACTCTACAAGTTTTCAAAATCACGAAAATTGGAATTTGGAGGAATAAGACCATCACATTATACATCAAACAATGCTGTATGCTGTATTGATATTGTATCAATACAATATTGTATGTATTGTATTGATTGATGTATGAATCAATCTGCATGCTGTAATTTCATGCAGAACGCAATGAAACAAGCCGCATTGAAATATCTGTGTTCTAACAAAAGGTACAGCCAAAAAACAAGTGGGGCGGGGCGATGATACATCACCACGCCCACCACCTGGGGTGTTGCCCCACCCACTGCATGGGGTGACGCGCAGGCTTCCCGCACTGGGTGATGCAAATCCTAGTGACGCCACTGATTAAAGTATACTGTATTTGTGAATTATAGTATAATAAATTTGGCACTATAAATTGTGTGTACATTTTCCTGAGATACCCTATAGTTGCTGTAGTTTTATGCTCCTGTTTGTTAATGTCCCCAGCTTCCAGAAGTCTGGCTAAAAAGTGGTTTAGATTCATATGGAAATTAATCCAGTCTGGAAGGTAAAGGCCAAGATCTAGATGGCAGAGAGCTGGAAAATAAAAGAAAAAAAAAATCAGCATCCCACTAAGGGGAGGTTTCATCTAAGGCTGTAATGGTGCTCTTGGCAATTCTGATTAAAGAACGAAATTTGGGGGATGTTTGCCTCTCACTGTGTACCGAGCGCACAGATGCTCCTACGTCTTGTGAAGAAAGACCAGAAGGCTCAAATCACACCAGGCTATCTCCTCACAGCCAATTGCATTATTAATATTCCTCCAATTAGGAAACCTACAATTGTGTTTGAGCTGGAACTTTTTGGGGCAAAGAAATCAGACTTCTGCAACACCCTCAAGTGCCGTAGAATATTGTTGCTATCTATCATCTTTCCGACAGCTCGTATATTAGTAGCTTTCATCCAGCCTTTTGGTACCAACATTTTGGGCACAAGTGCTAATCCATTTTGAAGACTGGAGGAAGCCATGAGTGACTTTATTTCTGAAAGGTAAAAGCTAAGCAAAGATTGGCTCCTGGACCGGAATCCTAGAGGAGCATATGACACCCAGGACTTTGTCTTTGCCCAGCTTGGGCTAGAGCTGCTATTGTAGCTCATCCTTGGTCTAGGCAGACCTGGTCCGGGAGATTCAAACTTTGGGCATATCTTGATTGGATCACTGAGGGCCTCCGAGAGGAATTTTATCAAGGGGCACAAAGTTTCTTTCTGGGCTCCTTCCAAAAGGGGTGGGAAGGGGTGAAACAGAGTGGGTGGGAGAGTGGTGACAGGGGAGGCCAGAATGGGGAGGGGTGAAACAGGGTGGGGGAAGGTGGCAATAGCTGTAACAATCAAAAGAGCCCAGGTCTACCAGGTTTTCTAATGGGGAACTTAGGTCTACCCACCAATGCAACATCAGAAGCTAGATATAATTACACAAAACCAAACCAAACACTTCTCTAAATCTCTCTAAAGTCTTTTAAATATAGACAAATTGCAGAAAATTAGCACTGTAATTAGGCTCACGCTAGAGTGGAAAGTGTCCTGTGTGTACCAAAATGTACTTCTGCAGCAGCTGTAGTCCCACAGCTGCGTCCCTGAGCTGATACATTCCTCCATAGTAAGTGGATCCACAAGCCAAAGAACTACTGTAGCAGGTGAGCGTTCTCCCAGATTTGACACTGTGTTAAGGAGTGTCATGGATGCATTACTCAGTCTGACGCTTGGTTATATTTGCTGATGGCTGATTCTGGTTGTGTGACAGTATCCTTGGTGTGGGATGTACAATAGTTGCTGGGTGATTAACACAACCTCTTTCTATGGTGCACTGCTTATGTCCCAAAATGATTCAGATTTTGGTCAACAAAAGGCCACATTTAGGTCTGCGTTACCATTATTGTATTGGCAACCTTCAGTCTCGAAAGACTCTGGTATCGCGCTCTGAAAGGTGGTTCTGGCACAGCGTCTAGTGTGGCTGAAAAGGCCAATTCAGGAGTGACAATCCCTTCCACACCGGGAGCAAGTGCAGTCTGTCCCTGGTCTGTCTCCCTGGCTGTGGGCCTTCCTTCTTTGCCTCTTTGCCTCAGTCTGTCGGCCAAGTGTCTCTTCAGCATGGGAAAGGCCATGCTGCACAGCCTGCCTCCAAGCAGGCCTCTCAGAGGCCAGGGTTTCCCACCTGTTGAGGTCCACTCCTAAGGCCTTCAGATCCCTCTTGCAGATGTCCTTGTATCGCAGCTGTGGTCTACCTGTAGGGCGCTTTCCTTGCACGAGTTCTCCATAGAGGAGATCCTTTGGGATCCATTACGATTACAACAACATGAAAATGGCTGTTTCAAGGCACCTGCAATTTGTCTTCTTGGAAATCAATAGAAGTTGTGAAGACAAACAGAAAGTTCTTCATGAAACTCCAGTCAAGGGGCTTCCTGTGTTACAGGAAAAAGTTACTTAACTATCTGACCGGTTGTACATATATTTAATATATTGCTCAACTATTTAATGTGATGTGCAGGTGTCTCTGTCCAGCTTGGAGAAAAAAAAAAATGGGCTTCAACCAGATTATTGCTAGCTTGGAGAATTACTGGCAATGGAGGCATCTGTCTCCTTCTGTCGGAGAGGGTCTATTTATAATTATGGACTCGTGGCCTTTAGGAGATGAAATATTCATGTAAACACAACTGCCAAGCTACACTTAACAGCACTGTAAACTGCAAGGATTATCATATTAAAAGTGATTCAGCAATGTGCCCCCATGCCAACTTAATAAAAGTGTCATTTTAAATGTTGTTTAGGAACACTGATTTAACAGCTGATTTAATAACACAAAGACCACCAGCACACATTTATTAGGCATGATATAGTGGCTGAAGCCAAACTTTAAACTGGGAAAGAAAAGGTTGAATTCAAGGATATCCTTTCCAAGTCTTGAAATGCAATAAGGAAAAAAGATTCTCTATATGGGGAAGTAAAGTTTCTACTCAATCAATCATCTCTATGTTTTGTACGGGTTTCCTCTTGATTGAGATACTACTGACAGAGTTACTTGCCATTGTCCGTGCAGAATATATTTACACAATGTGCACTATTCAGACGACACCGATGTCACCTTTATTTATAATAAGCATTTAAAAGCCAGATCTTGGCCCACATGTCAGCTGCCACCATCTGCTTAAATCTCCGACAAGCCATGAAGCATGGACCTGACTTACACAGAAGCTGATGAATTAATTAGTTCTCCAATGATCAACGGGACACACAGAGCGAGTAGAACGGATCCAGTTGTCGCAGCGCCGTTAGTCACTCATGCAGGCGAGTGTGACACGGAAATCTATAGTGCAGTCACATTTGGAATACCTTATACAATTCTGGTCACCCCAATTCAAAACAGATTATGTCGAGTTGGGAAAAGGGGTGGCCAGGAGAGATCAAGGGGTTGGTACCTTACCCAAAGACAAAAGGCCGTTGAGGGCCTTCTAGCTTAGGAAATGCACTCCTAAACAGAGTATAAGTGAGACTCATGATTGTGCATGATGTGGAAAAAATGGCAAGGGAGACTTTTCTTCTCCATTCTCATGATCAGAGCTGGGACATCCAAGTAGTCAACTGAAGCTTTCGCCTTAGGCAAGCATATTGGTGGGGGGTCCGTCTCCTACTTGCCTCCACTGCAGCCGCTCCTCCTTCCATTGAGACTGAGAGAGGAAGATGAAATGTGGAGAGGAGTGTTAAGATCCCTTCTTCTTTCTCTTCCTCTATCAGACCAGGGAATGGAAGGAGAAGGAGCCGTGGAGGAGAGAGGTGTGCAGAGCCTCGCACACCACTGGCTAAAGTGATCTCTAAACGGGCAGCTGTGTAGAGGCTGGCAGAGGGGGCTGTGAGCCTCCAGGACCTTCAGGGAAGTTTCAGGAGCCCTCCAGGGATGTTAGAATGACTCTGGGTCCCTGCAGCGCCACGATTGCTGCGTTATCATCAGGGCCACCCCCTCTGCTCCTGCCCTGCCCCCACCATTATATACATAGTAGTGTACACCACTATATATATACACCACTATACATACATACACCACTATATACATACATATATATATATATATATATATATATATATAGCAATTCTTTTTCTGATATGGTTGTCAGTGGCTCTGATGTTTTCATACATGGGAAGGAAGGCGGAGGGATATAGATATTTTAATTAAAATAAATGTATCAAAAAAAAAATGACATGAATTCACTAATTGCTGCCAGCGACTTCAAAGCCTAGGGATTTTTATTTAACCTAATTTCTCCCAAGAAAACATAATCTTATCCAAGTCAGCTACACTGTCAGCCTTGACCTTGCAGCCATTACATTCCAAATACTCAACAACTACCCTGGTTTGTTGAGCCTCCATTTGCCTGAAGATAACATCCGAAGGTCGCCGGTTCGAGGCCACCGGCACCGTGCGACCTTGAAGCAGCTGACAAGCTGACAGAGCTATTCCATCTGCTCTGAGCTTGGGAGGATGGAGACCAGATCAAGAACGTAACATCTGAATGTTGTGGTTTCTTGAAAGATAGAAACCTTCTTTCAAATTGTAAAAATCCCTATGGGGATTTAAATTGCCTGCCTATGTAAACCACCTTGAATAAGTCTAAGGAGAAATCTGAGGACCAAGAAAGGCAGTATAGAAATACCTGTATTATTATTATTATTATTATTATTATTATTATTATTATTATTATTATTATTATTATTATTATTATTATATCTTTGCTCTCCTGATTGCAGAGTGTCTTTGTTTTTGGCTGTGCTTCAAAATTTTTATTCTACAGGTAACTAGATTCACCTGTACCGCCTTTAGCTCCTTCGCTGGCATGACAATTCCATAATTTATACTTGCTCAATGGCTGCATATATTTGCTCAGGATGTACACAGAAGTGTGAAGCAATCACAATCTTTAACCTTCTTGCTATAGATCAAGGGTGTCCAAACATTTTGGCAGGAGGGCCACATCATCTCTCTGATACTGTGTCGGGGGCTGGGAAAAAAAAGAATTAATTTACCATTGAAAATTTGAATAAATTGACATATATGAATATACTATAAATGGAACTTATATGAATGAATGAAGGTTTTGCAGTAGTTCAAGGCCTATAAAAGGCCTTGCACAAAGCAAGGCCAGCCTTTCCTTCGCTGCCACTGCTGCATCACAGATGTGAAACAGCAAGTAGTGGAGGGAGCCCTTGTCCCACAGCTCAGGTGAGAAGTCAAACAGTCATCCTCTTGCTGACAGCAGTTGCGTCAGGCCAGCACGGGGTCCAACAAGTCTCTGGAGGGCCAGAGGCTCACTGGAGACTGGGGGCTCCCTGAGGACCTGATTGAAAGTCCCCGAGGGCTGCAAGTGGTCCCCGGGCCGGGGTTTGGACACCCCTGCTATAGATGAAAGAATTTGCTTGCCAAATAAGATGAAATGGGTTTGCCAAGACTTTCCCTCTCAGTAAATACCATGTTCTTGTATGGAATTTACTTCTGAATTCCCCATTAGCTAACGTTAAGTGTAAAATAGGGCCCATCTGACTTACCTCTTACTACTCTGATGTCTAGTTGCTAAAGTTGGTAGTTGCTAAAGATGATACACAGACATTATCTCTGTTCCAGGGACCCCTGTCTCATCAAAATCATCCTCTAAAACAGTGTTTCTCAAACTGTGGGTCAAGTCCCACTAGGTGGGTCATGAGCCAATTCCTGGTGGGTCCCCATCCATTTCAATATTTTTTTTTAAAATACGTATATCAGACTTAATGCAGACTTAAATGTGACTGCATCTGGAGAAGTGTTATACAGCTGTACTTTGAACAGGCTACTATGTATATGCTTTTAACAACAATAGTAAATGGGACTTCCTCCTGGGTAAGTGTGGGTAGGACTGCAGCCTAGGATTGTTAAAAATTTTCCTGCTTGATGATGCCAGTTCCAGCCATGGCATTGCTTCTGGTGGGTTTCAACAAATTCTCATTCTAAAAAGTGGCGCTGAAAGTTTGAGAACCACTGTTCTGGAGATCTTATGCCCACTTTAGCCTTCCTGCTTCCCCCAACATAGCCCTAGTTCTGCTGAAAGCACACTGGACCCCACCACCAGGTTAGCTTACCTGTTCAAACTGCCAAAGTCCTCCTTCCTTCCTGTTCCAGTCAGTAGCTTCTTCAGCCACAGCAGTAACACCTTAGCTCTCAGCAGATCCGGGCAAGGCCACCACACACCAGTCTCTAGGGGCCAGCCCTCCTTCTATTCCTACACCCACTGGTAATGAATCTTTCACCTTAAGATCCTCATTATCCCTACGAGGTTGCAGCAGTGGGCTACACCCACTGCAAGTCAAAGTTGTAACCCTATACCAGGGGTGCCCAAACTTGCGGCCCTCGAGAACTCCCAATCTGGCCTGCAGGGAGCTTCCAGTCTCCAATGAGCCTCTGGCCCTCCAGAGACCTGCTGGAGCCCGTGCTGGCCCGATGCAACTGCTCTCAGTATGAGGGCAAATGTTTGAACTCTTGTGTGAGCTGTGGGCGGTGGGCTCCCTCCACTGCTTGCTGTTTCACGTCTGTGATGCAGTAGCGGCAGCAGCAAAGGAAAGGCCAGTCTTGCTTTGTGTAAGGTCATTCATAGGCCTTGAACTATTGCAAGACCTTCATTCATTTATATAAGTTCCATCTCTAATACCTTCATTTATGTAAATTATGTAAATTGATTCAAATTTGAAATGTAAATTAATTCTTTTTTATTCCCTGCCCCCCGACACAGTGTCAGAGAGATGATGTGGCCCTCCTGTCAAAAAGTTTGGACACCCCTGCCCTATACTGTCAACACAAGGGGCCACTGCTGGAAAAAAATCTTATTTTTTATTTCGCCTTTCTCCCCAAAGGGCACCCAAGGCAGCTAACAATGTATAGATAGATAAAAGAAATCTTCCTTTTCCACTGTAGTGCAATTCCACTACACCCCTGCAATACTGAATTCCACCGATGATTAAATCTGTGGCTGGAGGGCCTCAGAACACCTCTGCGCGTGACCAGAAGTTGCTGGTGCAAACTGGAAGAGACCTTCAGTCACATCTGGGAGATCCTCGGAGGCCCTCCAGCCGTCAATTCAGCATCTGGATACTGAAATCTGCAGGTGCTGAGCCCATGGATAAGTGGGGCTTGCTGTATTCTCATAACGCAACGGTAGACATACCTTGGTATTAAGCATGGATATCATGAAGCATTTAATAGAAAGGGGGCAGGGATGGGCCAGGGGAGGTTGGGGAGGGGGTGTAACAGGGGAGGAGAGGGTGCAGGGGGTGGGTGAGTCGGGTCCTGAGAGGGGTGGGATTGCTGACCTGGTGCACGCTGTATCCTATCCCCCATCCTGGTCCAAATCCGCTGACATGGATCTGCTCAGACTTGCACCAGCGATTCAACAGCTCACACCAGCAACAGTTTCAACTCTTTTTTGAGTTGTGTACCAGCAAGAGATCAACACAGCGCAGCAGCCTGAATCCCTGCAGGGACCAGCCAGCCAGCTGCCTCTCCATCTTCATCACACATATACCTTCACACAAACATATACCATCACACAAATATATACCTTTGCTTGAGCAAAGGTGATTCAGCAAAACGTAGTGAGCCAGACTTCTCATGACATTCAGTACCGTGAGTAACAAGACACTTCCATTATCAGGAAGGAACAGTTTGTTCTGCCCTGTTCACTGATGTTGTGCCCTTCCACCCGCTTCGTACACTGTTTGCCTGTTCATCTTTGCCCTGACCTTTTCAAACATTCTGCAGCTCAGTTGGATAGCGCCGTCCCTCTCGACAGAATATTCTAGAGCTGACGGTCATTAATTAATTTCTAACAACTGTCAAACTGCAAGAGACTCTGTTAAAATATTCACTCAGACATGAGGCTCGCTGGAAGACCTTAGGCCATCTCTTAAAGTGCAGTTGTGGTGATAAAATGGTGGAAGGGGGGCGCTGGCTATAGAAACACAACGGAGACCCTCCATGCAGACCCTCTGTCCTAGCAAGCAGGGTTGGGACTTAATAAGCATGCTCAGTTAATACTGACCGAATTAGCATCTTTCCAAAAACTGTCTGCAAAGTATCCGTCCCCTGTTACTTTATATTGCAAAAGGTGGTACCTTTTCAGGGAATTTGGATGTCGCGAATGAGGTGCTCAAGCCACAACCATAAAGCCCAAGATTAAAATGGCAAAATCCATGTTGTTTCAGTCCTCACATTGGAGGTTTTATAATTTATTTTATTTATTTATTTCCCCCACATTTTTAGACCACCCTTCCTCCAAGGAGCTCAGGAGCTATGACCCCGTCCCTTCTTTTGTTCTTACAACAACCCTGTGAGGTAGGTGAGGCTGAGAGAGAGTGACTAGCCCAAGGTCACCCAAGAAGCTTCATGGCTGAGTGGGGACTTGAACCTGGATCCTCCTCCCCTCAACCCTCCAGCTCCAGCCTCCTGGAACCAGCCTAGCTTCCCACCGCGTCTACTGCTGCTGTCCTTCTGAAGGCCAGCTCTCAGATTATTCATGAGGTCTTTCGGTGCCACATGCAAGCAACAAAAAATGGTAAGCAAGAACACACACACACACACACACACACACACACACACACACACACACACACGAGAGTTGGGACTCGAGTCATTTCAAGTCCTTTTTTTGAGTCACTGGCCCTGACTCACAAGTCAAGTCAGGGACAGTGACATCCACAACTCAATCTGACTTGTCAAAAATAGTCTTTTTGTGCAACTAGTCAAGTCAACCTGAGTGCCCACCCATGCGTGGTTCCAAAGTTGTAGGTGCCCCTTTACAGGTGCCATCCCCCTGAAGGTGCCATTTAAGCATAGACAACAAACGCAATGGGCAAGCAATTGAAACAATGCAGAGGTGGGCAAACCCTGGCCTGGGGGCCATTTGCAGCCCTTGGGGTCCCCCAATCAGGCCCTCAGGGAGCCCCCAGTCTCCAATGAGCCTTGGACCCATCAGAGACTATTGCAGTCCACGCTGGCCTGCAACTGCTGGCCGCGACAGCCAGATGTGAGTGGTGGGCTGAGTTAGAGAAAAACTTCTCAGTCTCCATGCGTTACTTTTCCCTGGGCATTATTTACCCCCCCCCCCTCCACCACTTCTGAACAACTTGTCTCCATTTGTTTCTGGCTTGGCCTGTATGTTTTCAATGTGCAAGAGGTGTGTGGCAAACAGTTCACAGTTCTCATGTGGTTCTACATGCCTGCATTCTAGTTCTCGTGTGTATTATAAATAAGCTCAGTCAAATGCATTCATTCACTCATAAAAGTTCTGTCCCTAATGTATTCATTTATGTAAATTTATGTAAATTTAAAGTGTAAATTAATTCCGCCCCCGGCCCCCAACAGTGTCAGGGAGATGGATGTGGCCTCCTGCCAAAATGTTTGCCTACCTCTGATATCATACAAAGCGCACTTTGGCCCTCAATCTTTGGCCTGGTTGTGATTCTATGGTCAATACTGTTCTGGAGCATTGCGCTGGTTTAGTGCTGATTCTCACAAGTCCTGGCACAGGAAGTCTGTCAGCAGGGATAATGCTTCAGTTTCTTGTTTTGTTAGGCAAGCCCGCAGCCAGCCAAATGATTCCCTTGAGTGTCACCATGACATGAATACACTCATAGCAGGGATTGATTTGGGTAGCAATTATTCATGTTCCCATCACTCAGCTGTTTGAGAAAGTCTCAGGAAAGAGCCCTTCCTGGTTAGTGACAATGAAACAAAAAAACATGCTCTCCTCCGAAATACCACATCCTGCTTCAGATGTTCCCATCTTGGCATCAGATGCGTCTCTGAAGTTTTCTGCAGATGGCATGACTAGTTTGCCAAGAAGTCACAACAATGAGCAGGAATCCCACTTCAAAATATTAAATGAACCCACACCCTGGTTGTATGAGTACCCGGATTAGATTGGATGCAGCCAAAAGGTTTGCAGGGTGATGACATTCCCATGGGTGAGCCTTTTCTCATGATGAAGAATGGCTTTCCGTCTTCTATGCTGAAACCTTCTAGGCTCAAATGTGATTAATTACAATTCTGGTGGCCAAAAAAGATGCCCGGAAAGTGCTGTTTGTTACAGTGAACATTTGGAAATCTCTTGGCCAAGATTGGCTAAAGCTCTGAAAATTGACTGAGCAGAGAGACGGTTTATGCAGAAATGGAGGAATTAGCAGAAGTAGCTATTATACACACAGAGTGGCTACAGCTGATGGAGTCATAACAGGATTATAGGTAAAGAGACAGGAGCAACTAATGGTATCATGCAGATTAAATTGGATTACAGCCTGTTATTCTCAGATGCCCAGAGTCTATGCTTCAGGGTTGACTTGTCCCACCTGAGCATGAGATAGCACACCAATGTCTCTCCTTAACCATCCCCTTACTCCTCAAATTCAAAAAGGAAAAGGGGAATGGAGCAGAAGAGGAAATGTGGAGAAGATTGGTTAGTTGGCAACCTTCAGTCTCGAAAGACTAGGGTATAAGCCTACAGCACCTGGTATTCCCAGGTGGTCTCCCATCCAAGTACTAACCAGGCCTGACCCTGCTTAGCTTCCGAGCTCATGGTATAAGTCTACAGCACACGGTATTCCCAGGCGGTCTCCCATCCAAGTAGTAACCAGGCCTTACCCTGCTTAGCTTCTGAGATCATGGTATAAGCCTACAGCACCCGGTATTCCCAAGCGGTCTCCCATCCAAGAATTAACTAGGCCTGACCCTGCTTAGCTTCCACGATCACACAAGATCAGGCATGTGCAGGGTAACAGTTGCTGCTAGCATTGGAGACTTCCACTTTATATACAAATGCTTTACATAAATAAAAGCAAACTCCTGCTCAATCAGTAGGCACTCAAAGTGAATCTCAGTCCAATCCTATCACTGGGCTGCCCAGCAGGAACTTATGGCTCTATAGTGTGCAGCCAACCCACTGCTAGAAGTCAATGGAGAAGAAGCACTGTGGGCAGGAAGGGGAAGGATCAGGACATTCTGGGGGAGGAACCAGGGGCATGGAAGGAGAGAGAGGGGTGGATCCAGCTGCAATAGTACACACTGGATCTTACCCCCTTTTGAAAACTGCCCTGCCCCTTTTATCTCTTTGAACATATAACAACAACAACAACAACAACAACAACAAGGTATTTATATACCGCCTTTCTGGTCACTAGATTACTCCTCTGACTTTATTCAAGGCGGTTTACATAGGCAGGTGTTCCTAAATCCCTCAAAGAGATTTTTATAATCATAGAGGTTCTCTCTTTCAAGAACCAATGACATTTCAGAATAGATCTTCCTGGTTTGGTCTCACTTCTGGCCTCCAGTTCTCCCACGCAGGCTGGCAAGCAGCTCCATCTCTCACCTGGAGGGCAGCCAAGACGCTTCTTGCTCACACCAAGAGCAGGTGGAATCAGTCAGCTGGGCTTGTCAGCTGCTTCAAGGTCTCGCCATTCTCAGCCGTCCAGGGAGTTGCCGGTGTCCTCGAACTGGCGACCTTCTGATGTTGTCTTTGGGCTAACGGAGGCTCTACCCTCTAGACCAGACCTCCTGCCCTGGTGGCATATGTCCAAGGTGTGGCAAAATATGTTCAAAACAGGTGGCATATGTCCAAGGAGACCCATAGGTAGCCTCAGGACTCATGCAGAGGTACATCAAGGATGTGTTAACTTATCTCCCATTTATCTGCAGGTCACCCCACACACCCCCACACCCCAACATAGCATACATCTTTTTGGTGCAGATACATCAACACTGGTGGCAGGACTGGGGCCTCTGAAACCAACAATTAAAATACACAAAAAAAATATTTTAAAAAATGCAATTATTCTTCCCCATTAGGCTTCAGAACGTCCACAAGTGCATGAGCCCCAGGCCTTTGTCTTGGGCCTGGTTCTCTTTCGCATCCGTCCGTGACTTGGATGAAGAGATACAAGGAGGAGGCTTCCTCAGATTTGTGGATGACATCAAGCTGGGAGGCATACCAAACACAATAGAAGGCAATAGAAGCCTTCAGGAAGATCCTGACAGGATGGAATACTGGGCTGAAATGAATTAGATGAAGCTGAACTGGGACAAATGCAAGATTCTGCATTTAGGCAAAAATAACCAAAGGCTCAGGTATGGAATGGGAGATACCTGGCTTGGCAGAGCAACATGTGAGAGAGATCTTGGAGTTGCAGTTGCAGTGGATGACAAGAAGAACATGAGCTGCAAAGAAGGTTAATTCAATTTTAGCCTGCACTTGTAGAACCATAGCTTCCTTTTATCTATGGTTTCTGGTGTCTGTGGGTTTGGGGTGGAGGTTGCAGGAATGCATCCACTGTGGACATTGGGGGAGACTTTAAACAATGACGTTCATCAAGCTCATCTTTAAAGCAGATTTACCAGTTGAGTATAGTTGTATCCAGCGGCTACACTGGTTGCCGGTTCTGTTCCGGGCCCAATTCAAGGCGCTAGTTTTGACTTTTAAAGCCCTTTACGGCTCGGGTCCGGGGTATTTGAGGGACCGCCTCCTTCCCTACAATCCGGCCCGTGCTCTTAGATCTTCTGGGGGGGGGCCCTTTTGACTGTGCCGCCACTAAGGGATGTGAGAGGGGTGGCGGCCAGGAAGAGGGCCTTCTCAGTGGTGGCCCCCGAACTGTGGAATACCCTCCCCTTAGAACTGAGAACTGCTCCCTCGTTGCTAACGTTTTGGCGTGGACTGAAGACCTTTTTATTTCAAAAAGCTTTTAATTGTTGACAGGCTGGCTGGCGTTCTTGCTTTTTATTTGAAAATCCACGGGGTTTGTTTTGTTTTTAGCTTTTTAATCATTGTAAATTGTTTTTAACTGTTTTTCATGTTGTATTTTTAAATTGTTTGTTAGCCGCCTTGTGTGCCCGTTGGGTAAAAAGGGGGGTACAAATAATAATAATAATAATAATAATAATAATAATAATAATAATAATAATAATAATAATAATAATAATAATAATAATAATAATAATTGTATTGGCAACCTTCAGTCTCGAAAGACTATGGTATCGCGCTCTGAAAGGTGGTTCTGGCACAGCGTCTAGTGTGGCTGAAAAGGCCAATCCGGGAGTGACAATCCCTTCCACACCGGGAGCAAGTGCAGTATATAATAATAATAATAATAATAATAATAATAATAATAATAATAATAATAATAATAATAATAATAATATCCGTCCTTCTGTCTGTTCACACACACACACACACACACACACACACACACCATCCCTGTGGAGGATAATTGTGACAAAGTTTGAGAACTCTGGCTCTTTTTATACCCAACTGTCCAAAGTTGCCAATTAAATGAAGGATAAAATAAATGAAGAGGGGGGGAGAAAGAGTTATAGCTATTTCTCAAGTGTTGGTGAAACAGATTCCATTTGTTGGAGTTCACCGGGGGGTGCTAAGTGTCGTTCAATAGCTCAACTGAAATGCACTGTAAAACGGTCTCCTCATCTCCTTGTATTGCAGATTGCGAAGCAGAGTCCTAGATTTTCCTAAGCTACTCTGAAAATTGTTCCCATCTTCTTGAGGACATATGTCAAATGGCATATTCAACCTCTACCAAGCGCTGTGGGAGATTGAACTCATTACGGACGGTACCGCTATATTCTCTGATCCTTTAAGGGATTCAAAAACACATACTGTAGATCTTTTTAAAAAAAGATATATATATTTTTTTCTGATTCTCTTCTTTGCCATCAGATATATTATGTGGACTTCCAGTTAATTAAGATTTTTGTTTTTTTAATCCGAAATAAATACTGCAGTGATAAGACGTGCTGTTGGATCCCCTAGTCCAGCCACCTGTTTCTCACAGCGTCTCACCAGCTATACTTGGAAAGCCCACAAGACAAACAACCCAATCCTAAATAAATGCTGCCCGCAGGGCAAATGCACACTGGTCTGTGTTCTACTGAGAAGGAGGCAGATCAGGCCAGGGATTTGGGGCAGGATCTGAGGCTCCGACGGCAAGTGGAAAGGGCTTCTTCCGTGGCCCATTGCAGCACCTGCAATACATACTGTGCCCCCCCACAGCTATGCCACTGCCATCCATGCACACTTGCTAAGGAGGAAGTCCCATTGAAATCACTGGCCCTTTAAACTTTTGCACTGCTAAATTGTCCCTTGGTTTAATTCGTCCTAATTAAGAAGCAGAATTCAGCAAAAGCCAGTGACGGTTCTTCTTATCACAGTGCATCACCCCCATGATGGACCTCTCCAATGCCGTGGGTGGGGCAACACCCTGAGCGGAAGGGAATGTTGACGCATCCTTGCCCCGCCCCTGGTGTTTTTTTTTGGCTATAACTTTTGATAGACTAGAGATATTTCCATGCAGTTTGTTTCATTGCATTTTGCATGAAATTACACATTGAATGATATATAACACGATGGTATTATTTGGAAGCACCGAGATTTTCAAAATTTTGGCCAGGAATAGTGTCACCCCCTTCCCCTGTCCATGTCACCCGGTGCAGCTCGTGCCCCCCCTAGCAACACCACTCTATTCAAAATAGATTTGTAGTCTAGTTATGATTGTAAGGACTTTTTCCTCTCCAACCTTTGAAATTCTGGGGCATTTCACATAGATGTGTCCTTGATGTCATTTCCTACCCCCCTCCCTCAGTCCATCACTGCCCAGTGTTCTTTGGGGGAAATAAATCCTTCCCACTTATCTATTTTTAGTAGTCATTGTATCCCACTTAGTAGTCATTGTTCCTTCTGTAGTACATCCATACCAATATCTCATGAGTCTCCCCCCCCCCCATTCCACCTGGCTTTCACGCCCGTGCTAGTTGCATTGATTGCCTTTCGTCGGTGCAAGTTGTGCTCTACTTTCCACTTCAATTTTCTCCATTTGTTCTTTTCTCCCTTAAAGCTGGACATTCTCTTAACTTTGGCAGAGTGCAACAACACAACTAATTGGTTCCGACAACAGCCCCCGTGAGGTTAGTAGCTACTCTTACCATTTGACAGATAAGTAAAACTAAGGAACAAAGATTATGCATTTTAACAAGGCCACGGAGGAATTCTTTGCCGGTAACCGGAATATAATGCTTCTTCGACGCTTACAGTTTCACTGGTCGAGTTCCCCTCATTACCTCGGCTTCAGAAGGGAAAGGCGCACTAACAAGGCATGGAGAATGCTTTGTGCCATCCATGACAACAATTTCCCACAGTTCTAAGAAAGATGATGCATCTCCTGCTTTCTGAAAGGGGGAAAAAAAGCACCCCAATCTACACTGAGAACAGATGAACCAGGATTTCTTTGAAATCAGCATGGAGAAAAAGAGGAACCTTGAATGATTTGCTTATTATTTCGAGGCAGCCTGCAGACAGAAAGAACGGTAGAGAACTGAGATTGATCTCCCTGCTAATAGGGGTCAGACCATGGTGAGTAACAGGGAGACCAAATTACAGCCTTAATGAGCTTCAAAAACTGGTTGCGCCTGCCACCAGGTTGGATGTGATTTGTAAAGCCTTTTCGAACTGCACAAGGGTACGTTCTTTGGAGAACTCCAGATTTGTGTGTGTGTGTGTGCTTGATTCTCACCTGCCCAGTTCCTTAATCAAACTTTTTTTCAAGAACATCAGCAGAAATTTTTTTTAATGGAAGAATAACAAAGTAGGAGTTGGAGGTGGGTTCACCATAACAAAGACCTTAAGAGCCCAATCCTATGAATGTCAACTTTTAGTCAATGGGCTTACTCCCAGGTAAATGTGGATAGGATAGCAGCTTCACAGCCCAATCTGATCCATGTCTACTCAGAAGTAAGTCCCATTAGAGTCAGTGGGGCTTACTCCCAGGAAAGTGTGGATAGGATTGGGCTGTTAGATGTGAAAGGCAGTGGCATCACTAGGGAGGTGTGGAGAGTGCAAGCCACACTGGGTGACATGCATAAAGTGTGTGACACCATTACTGGCCAAATTTTTAAAATCTTTGTATTTTTGAATAATACCATCATGTTATATATCAATTGATGTGTAATTTCATGCAGAATGCAATGAAAGAAACCCCATTGAAGTATCTCTATTCTATCAAAAGTTATAGCCAAAAACCCAGAAGGTGGGGTGATGGTGCATCACATGTCTACTGCCTGGTGCACTCCCCCCCCCCACCCGCCCACTGCATGGGAGGAAGTCCATCATGGGGTTGAACATGCTTGGCCTCTTGCACCAGGTGACATAAACCCTAGTGACACCACTGGTAAAAGGGAATGGCTGTGGCTTAGAGGTAATGCTTTGCATGGTGAAAGTCTCAGGTTGAATTCTCAACATTCCCAGATAAGGGAGAGAAAAAAAATTCCTATCTGAAACCCTAGAAAGTAATAAGTGTTGACAATACTAGGTAGATTAAGGACCTGATTCAGTTTAAGGAAGGTTCCTATAAAGACTTTGGGAGGAAGCACCTTCCGGGACAAATACTTCGTCTTTTATTTTCATTGCCTCTGGAAGTGGAGATATGGTGGCATGGTTGCACCCCTGGTTCATGGAGGGCTGTGCCCACTGTGGTGATTTGGAAGCAAAGACACAACTTGGAAGATTTCTGTGTTTATGTAACAGTAAGATTGGATGCTACTCCCATACCCTCTGCCCAGGACATGGCCCTGCCCACTGCATACCACTATGCATACCACCCTGAGCTCCTTGGTGGGAGAGAATCCATCCATCCATCCATCCATCCTCCCTCCCTCCCTCCCTCCCTCCCTCCCTCCCTCTCTCTCTATCTATCTATCTATCTATCTATCTATCTATCTATCTATCTATCTATCTATCTATCTATCTATCTATCTATCGTGGATTCTTTCTCCCTGTAGATCTTCAAGAAGACTCGACAGGTACTTGCTGGACATACTGTACCACTGGGTCTCAAACTTTTAGTGATGGAACCCACCTTTTAGAAGGAGAATCTGTCAGGACCCCACTGGAAGTGATGTCATGAGTGGAAATGACATCCTCAAACAGGAAAATTTTTAACAATCCTAGGCTGCAATTCTACCTACACTTACCCAGGAGTGACTATCATTGTTAAAAGCATATACATAGCAGCCTATTAAAAGTACAGATCTGTAACATTTTCTGAAATGCAGTCACATACGTCCAATATATTAAAAATAAAATATGGAAATGAATGACCAACCTGAAATTGGCTTGCAACCCACCTGGTGGGTCCTGACCCACAGTTTGAGAAACACTGTGCTGTAGAACCAGGATGTCAAACTCCTTTCATACAGCAGAACGAATAGCATTTATGATGCCTACTGAGGGCTGGTAATGATGTCATTAAGCAGGAAGTGATGTCATTAAGCAGCTGACAACCAGAAGTTAAGCACTTTTTTCCCCCTCACATAGCCAGTGCCCCTTTTGGCCGACCCCCTGAAATCAGTCCTGACTGGGTTAACCCTTTCACTGCAACCATTGTTTGTATGTACAGAGTTTAATGCAGTCCATTACAGTTGATAGGAGAAGCATAATTTGTGCAAATTCTAAATCTAACTTCCTCCTGTCACTGGTGACCTGCACAGACCTGCCCTGAACTGGGTAGCAATGTATCCTTTCTGTAAAAAGGTTAGAAATAAGCTTTGTGAATGGGGGGGGGGGGGCGGAGAGAGAGAGCGAGAGAGAGAGAAAGAGAGAGAGAGAGAGAGAGAGAGAAGCTTGGCAGAAGTGAGTTCTTAGCCTCCAGAGAGAGACCTAGGATTAATTTACTCTGGCTGAAGAATGTTCATTAACATTATGATCCCTTCATGAAATTTCCTTGCTGATGGCGGAATGAGAACCCCAATCCAATGAACCCAGGATTCTCCCCAGGGCGTACGACTTCATTGGCCCTGGTGCCCTTATTTGCAATGACCCATTAAAAGGGCGTTTGGCATGGGGAAAAATAATTTTCAAACAGGTTTTAATAAGGGTATATTTTTCTCTTTGTTGTGAGCAAACTGCCCTCTGGCACGAGAGTTTTAAAATCTTTGGCAACAGCCCTTTTGAAACCCATCTGTTTTTGAAATCAATTTCTTGGTAATGGACACATTATATTTACATATTTAGTTTTTATTTCTCAGTATCTAATTTACGGGGGAAATGGTCTCTTTGGTCTGCTATGGAAAACTCACAGTAGAAGTTCATATAAACATTCTATCAAACCAGAAGACATTGCCACCTGCGCCAGACCTTGCTCTCCAGAAGTCCATCTTAATGGAGGTCATGATTAAAAATAAATGCCTATTACCAATTACTGCAGGGGAACCTGGGAAACTTTTTCTGATAATTAAAGCAACCCTCCAATTACGACTGTGTTTCTTTGGCCTTTCTGTTCTTTGGCATCACATTTACACAGTCACTGTCTTCACACCTCTGAATAGTTTTTGTTGCAAGATTAATGATAGACAACAAAAAACAACTTGATTAACAGTGCAATCCTAAATGTATATACTGAACCCAGAAATAAGCTCCATTGATAACCCGATCCTATCTGGGCCTTGCGCTGCTGGAACAGGATGGAACATTCCAGGATGGAGGGAAGAGAGTGGGAGTGGGTTGGAGGGGTGGATCTCACTCTTTTTGGGTGGGGGAGGGCGGGAGGCGGGTTTGGAATGCAGGAACCCAACCTTGTTCCCCAAGCAGCGTGGAGTGGTTCCAATCTGCTCCATTCTCCTTGGAGTTGTGTCACCTCCTGAGGTGGCACAGGTCCAAGGAGTTCCATTGGGGCTATGGTGGCTTACCCAGGGGTAGAGGAAGAGTTTCAACCTCGAACTGAGTTGCTTCTGGTCCCAATCTTGCACTGGATACAGCACAGGCCTCCTGGCCTGCCTGTTTCCAGCGCAAGTTAGGATTGCGCTGTAAATGTAGCAAGGTGGTATGCTGTCGGCTATAGGACATTTTTCTAGGAATTGCAGATTTTAAGTTTTGGAAGTTCAGCTCAAGACTAAGCATCTAGATCTCAGTTCTTTCAACCCAAGACTTGTGTTTTGGAGGGCCTGAGCCCAATTTCAGAGGGCTACCTCCAAAATTTTGTCTCCCCTTACTTTGTACAAAATTCAAAATTCAGTGCATTGGCACACCAGCTCACCTATTGGCCTGGAAGGACCACGGCGGTGGTGGAATGACGTGGTAGCTGGAGTTTTGCAGTAGTGTAATTGACTACAACATTATTTGGAAACGGGAAATAATAGTGCACTCAGTCTGAAAAAAATAAGACATTGCAACTTTTACATTGGAGAAAATCCCTCCTTCCAAATTATAATTTGCTTTCCCCTGCTCTTTCATAATTTTCACTTTCACTGGTACTTTTTGTATGTGCCTTCAATGGATCTATGAAATGTTTTAGGATACAGAGCTGGTAGTTGCATAACCCAAAGGATCAAATATACTTGGCAGTAACACTGCCTGTTGAGAGTTAGATATATTTGTATTTATTTATTTTCTCAAAAATCATGCCCTACCCTTCTCACTAGCCTCAGGACAGCTTACAATGGACAAAAAGAGAACGATCAAACAGAACAGCCCAGACAGTTAAAATCATCAACTCAGGCACCGTTATTGCAGCCCAATCAAGTCCTACTGAATGAGAAGAGCCTTCAACAACTGCTGAAAGAGGATCTGCCACATTTCATAGGCCACACATTTCATAGGTAAGGTGGAGGCTGTCATAGAAAAGCTCCTCTTTTGGGTCACACCAACAAACTCCAGAAAGAGGAGGAATCTCCAAGAGAACTTCCCTAAAAGCAGAGGCATTGCCAGCACGTGCAACCCCTGGGTAGGGTATCACCGCCTACCACATGACCCTTCCCCTGCTTTGTGATACTCCCTTACTCACTGTGCTGATCGATGGCGGCCCAGGCTGGTGTGCGGCACCCGGAAGTGGTTCAGCAGTGATGCAATGGCATCTTCGTGCCACTTCAGGGGGCACAATTTGCAGCCATTCAGACACAGAGACTGGTGGGGGGACTCTTCCCCACCAAATGTGGCAAGGGCCTCCAATCGTGGGGGCTCAGGCAGTGCGCCCATTGCCCCTCGGGTGTAGCACCTAGGGTAGACCAATACCCTAGAACCTGGTTGCTATGCTAGTCCCTAAAAGATCTTACAGGACTATGAAGGTGGACTTAGCAAAAGGGACTCAGGTGATTTCCAGATTCCATGGGGAGAAAGGTGTTTTGCTTGTAGAACTTTGACTGAAACTTTCCTAACTACTTTTTGATGTAATCTCAACTCTAGGAACGTCCATCCCTATCTGAAGTAATTAAAAAACCATTTCTTCTTTCTCCCTTGGAACACGCTGGGAGCAGTCCACTAGCTCTGCACTCTTCTCTTTCTCTTCTGTTCACCATAGGACTTCTCTACCCTTCTATATCACGGAACTGCTGCTTTCCTCATAGGCTTATCTGCCAGCACATTAAAAATGAATCCAAGAACTCGGCATTGAGATTTTGCAGCTGCCAAATATGCCCCCCGTGGGAACTGGGCATGCTGATGGGGAGGGAAGTGAAAGCATTTGCCGAAGAAACCCCAGAGGCAGGAAGGAAAATGAGAAGCGCCTTTATCTCCTGAAGTATGAGCAATTTCATTACTGTGTTTCTAGCTAGAAAGAAAACTCCCATCGATATCTCTCTGCTTTTTGAGGAGTTTGCATTTAGAAAAAGCCTCCCCCCCAGTATGCAATAAACTATACAGTATACAATAAATATCATTTATCATCATATTGGACCATCATCGTGCACTGCTTTTGGAAATAAAAGAGTACCTAGGTCCCTGCCCCTAGGATCTTACAATATAGAAAAATGGAAATAAGTTCAGCAGCAGAGAAAGAGGGTAATTGTTCCCTGGTATCTGGGAGAATATGTGGAGATACTGGGCCAAGAGATAGCTGGCTGACGTATGCTATTGCTGTGAGCACATTTTCTCATTCTCCTTCCCTTCTGTTGACCTGACTGCTTGGCTGCAACAGACATGGTGAGAGGAGGATCCAGCATCCTCCTCTCGCGTGAGATGGCAGAAGACCCCAGATGAACACACTGCTGAACGAAAGAAGGAGAAAAAGAGTGCCACCCCAACACTCCATGTCTGAGGCCCAGGATTTGGGACATCACCTAAAGAACAAATGCAACAAAAAGTCACATCTTAAAAAACTGGTACACTAGTCAGGAAGCTATGACTGGCTGAAGCTCCCGGTCACATGCCATGTATCTTCGCATACACAGTTATGGGTTTCAGCTGTTCTCAAATTGTGGGTCCAGGACCCACCAGTGGGTGGTGACCCAATTTTGGGTGGCTTACGAAACTGACAGGGCAGATTAGGCTACGTGCATCAAGGGTTAAACAAACTGCTACTTGGGGGAAAAGAGCACCACTGGCCAATCACCATTATAGCCACACCCCCTTGGCATTTATAAATCAGGCAGCAGCCTCTAGGGCCTCTAAAAAGTCTAGGGACCACTGTGTTAAATGGTCCACACACCAGAGCCCCAGACCCACAGATTTTGGAGGCATTTTTAGATGCGGCTCTGAGCCTCATTACTCCTTTGTCACAACAAGGTGTGACGCGGCATCAAAAATCCTTGGCTATTGCACCTCCATTCACAAACCTTGGGATGCATTGTGTAAATATTGCAGGGGTATTCCAAGCTTCTGCACAAATGAAACCTATTTATCCCAGCTCAGCTGTCCAAGGCCTGTCTTCTCACTCTGGCAAATACAGAGTGTTTTTATTACAGAGAATAAATATGTGAAAGTGTCTACTGCTGCATATTCATCATGCCTCACTGCAGTATCAGTGTGCAGCTCCTTTTATCTCCCAATAAGACTGTCAATAACTTGATGCCTTTTGATTTTATTTTTTGCTCCCTTTCCCCAGAACTTGCTTTTCCTTGCTTCTCATCAAATCTCCCATCTGGCATTGCTTTGGATGCCTTTCCTCGCTCTGCTTTCCTTCTATAGACCTGACTCTTTGGCTGCAATGGATACTCCCTGCCAGGCCATAGGCTACCTCTACTCTCTACAGTGTGCTGACCTTATTTGCAGGCTTGGCACCCACAGATTTCAGTATCAATGAGCAGGCAGCTGGAGGGCACAGGATACCTTCCGGACACAACCAGAAGGCACTTCTAGTCTTGTCCAGGAGGTCCTCTGAGGTCCAACCATGGATTTAATTATCCACAGAATTTGATTTCCATGGGGTGTGTGGAACAGATCCCCCATGGATAGCAAGGGCCCAATGTACATGCAAATACATTTATAGAAGAGAGATCTACCAATGTAGACAACGTCTCTCTGGAGACCACTTGCTGGGTAATGGGGGAGGGCTACTGATATCATCTTTTGTTTGTGGTCTTTTCAGAGGAATCTGATTGACCATACTGAGAAGCAGAAGACTTGATTAGATGGGTGACTTTCAATTTGTTAAGGGCTCAAGACCTCAAGCTCCACCCTGCAACATGGAACTCAACGGCATCATGTTGGCAACCTTCAGTCTCGAAAGACTCTGGTATTGCGCTCTGAATGGTGTTCTGGAACAGCGTCTAGTGTGGCTGAAAAGGCCAATCCGGGAGTGACAATCCCTTCCACACTGGGAGCAAGTGCAGTCTGTCCCTGGTCTGTCTCCCTGGCTATGGGCCTTCCTTCTTTGCCTCTTTGCCTCAGTCTGTTGGCCAAGTGTCTCTTCAAACTGGGAAAGGCCATGCTGCACAGCCTGCCTCCAAGCGGGCCGCTCAGAGGCCAGGGTTTCCCACTTGTTGAGGTCCATCCCTAAGGCCTCCAGATCCCTCTTGCAGATGTCCTTGTATCGCAGCTGTGGTCTGCCTGTAGGGCGCTTTCCTTGCACGAGTTCTCCATAGAGGAGATCCTTTGTGATCCGGCCATCATCCATTCCCACGACATGACTGAGCCAACGCAGGCGTCTCTGTTTCAGCAGTGCATAAAACTCAACGGCAAGAGCCCAGATAAAAGGGGTGAGTGAACTTATGTTCTGCCTTTGAGGCAGCCCAATAGGATTAGGTTGTCCATGGATCCCACTGAAGATTGGGAGCCTTGACTGAAGAACCACAGCAATCTATGCAGCTTTGAACCTCCAAGCAAAATGGTAGCAGGAGGACTACCGCAACCCACAATTGAAGACTTCTGGGGACCTTAATATGTACACAGAACCTTGTTCATGTTATGTACACATGTAGCCAGTGTCCAATGACTGCTTTTCCTAAAAGAAAACTGTTTTGAAGCACATTAGGCTCACACACTGCTATAGTTCACCTCCACCTTGAGTTCAAATCTTTGCTGAAGCAACTTTTCCCTAAGTAAAATATGTGACTTATAGCACAATCCTTTGCGCGTCTGTTCAGCAATATGTCCCATTGCGTTCAATGGGGTTTACGACCTGGAAAGTGTGTACAGGACTGCAACCTTAGGTTCTTTTCTGCGTGTATTTAACAAGGTAAAAGACCGCCATCAGCAGCTCCAAGTCATAAGGACAATATGCATCACATTCCCTTCCTACATGCAATTACAGCTCTCCCATACTGCCAAATTATCTAGGAATTTAAACATTGGATTGAAAAGCTAAAAATAGACCGGCTTTGATTGACAGTGATTTATCATTTATAAAAATGGATCTCTCTCTCTCTCTCTCTCTCTCTCTCTCATAGACCTGCTTTGATTGACAGTGATTCATCATTTATAAAAATGGATCTCTCTCTCTCTCTCTCTCTCTCTCTCTCTCTCTCTCTCTCTCTCTCTCTGAAACTGAAGCTCTGTATCAGACACAAGATGGCAACTTGGGGGATCAGCAGCAAAGAAAAGTGACAGCCAAGATTAAGATAAAATACATGGATGATAAGGGTGAATTATACAGCATCATGAGCCCTGGCCATTCTTTTTGCCCTGGTCAGGTGAAGTCCTGAAGATTAGCTGCCAAACAAATGTGTTCCACTTTGTCTTCTCTCTTCTAACTATTTGGGGTGAAAAGGTTGGACACACTTTGAGAGTGAAAAGACTGAATTGAATTGAATCCCCCTGGAGAAGCAGAATCATTGCCCTTTCTTTAAGGATTCCTGAAGGGTTATAAGTTTGAGTAACAAAGGAAGACAGAAGACGAGGAGGCTGACCACACAAATTAGGTAGGCAGGGCTAGCAAATCCATGCACTCAACTGAGGCAGTTGTCTCAGATGGCAGAGTGGCAGGAAGCGCAGTAGCGTAGCTACGGGAGGGGCACAGTGCCAAATTTTGCAGGCACCTCAACACGCCGTGTAAGTGGCCCCTCTGCACAATTCTGAGCAAAGTGTCCTACTACAGCTAATATTAGAATTCTTATTCAGTTGTGTGTCTTCAAGTTGGCCACTGGTTTCTCGTTGGCTACTGATTTGTTGGGTGAGCTGTACTGTCATATATAAATAAAGTGAATGGGAGGTGACACCAGAAGAACATAAGATCATAAGAACAGCCCCACTGGTTCAGGCCATAGGCCCATCTAGTCCAGCTTCCTGTATCTCACAGCGGCCCACCAAATGCCCCAGGGAGCACACCAGATAACAAGAGACCTGCAAGGCTTCCTGGGAATTGTAGTTAAGAACATAAGAACAGCCCCACTGGATCAGGCCATAGGCCCATCTAGTCCAGCTTCCTGTATCTCACAGCGGCCCACCAAATGCCCCAGGGAGCACACCAGATAACAAGAGACCTCATCCTGATGCCCTTCCTTGCATCTGACATGATGTGTCATTCTTGCTATGTCAGAATGCCAGATGCATTCTGTCTGTCCTAACTCTCCCAACACTCAATTTTAGTGGATGTCCCCTGGTTCTGGAGTTATGTGAAATTGTAAAGAGCATCTCTCTATCAACTCCATCCCTCCCGTACATAATTTTATATAATAATTTCATATAATAATTTTATAATTTTATATAAAATAACATCCTTCCCGTGCATAATCACCAACCTTAGTGATGCCACTGCATTTAGGCTGCGCGCATGATATTGTAATTAATTCTGTATGGTTTGGTATGGGAGGAGTTACATTATGGGAGTGATGCAATTTGTTCTCGTACTGGGTGACACAAACCCCAGAGACTCCTCTGCATGTATGCAATAACTTTCGAGATTATGGTATTTAGAGATTATGGTCCCAGTTCTCTATCTGAATTACTCAGGGGGAGATTTGCAAGACGCACCTGGACTTTTAGATCAAGTCTTATTGCTTTAAATTCATGCTGGAGATGCACCACTATAGACATTGGAGCTGAAGTTGAACACAGATTCTCCATTCCATTGTGAGCCAGAGGAATTTAATGACAGACTTTGCAGAAGCTCAACCTATAAACTCTGCCAATCCCCCAAAGAATTGCTTCTTGGATGAGCCAGATGCTCTGTTGGCACCTACAATGATATGAACAAGCCCCGCTGTGACGATAGCTTTACCAGTTGCTGAGCTTGCTCTTGATAAACACAATGATTTTAGAAGAAGGCTGCAACTGAGTTCAACTCTTATTGTTTTCCACAATATCATGCTCTAGGAAATCCCTGTTGCAACAATGTTCTGCCACGGTTCAGAAAAAAGGAGGTACCGTGACATTCGTAGGGAGATGCATGTACGTGCATGTAAATTTCTTGCTACTCCGTCAAGTTGTAATAGAAGGGAGCAGGAGAGAATGGAGCTCTTGAGACTTCTACAGCAGGATCCGTGATGTCATCAGCATTGGTGACGCCATCAGCATTAGCAAGATCATCAACACTGGTGATGTCATCAAGGTCCTTAGAGGCGAAGAAGCAGCAAGTCAGAAGGAGGCAAATGGAGAAATGTGTCAGAGGGTGAGCATTAGTGTCTAGTGCACTAATTAGTGTCTAGTGCATTAGTGTCTAGGCCATTAGTGTCTAGGGAACCACTAGGGTTCCCAACCCAAAATTCTAAAAATCTTTTCCCCTTAAGGGGGGGTGGAGAATCTGCAGAGCCCATAGGTGATAGCACTTGTCACTTCCTGGTTCTCCCCACTGTCGCCGTTAATTGATTGATTGATTAATTCACTGAGTCTCACTAGGTAAGTAAGAAGCCCTGTTAAAACCTCTTTCTTATGTCTCTGAAGAAGGAATGGGGGCACAAATTCGCCGAGATTGGCCAAGGGGCAGGCAGTTTTTTCGCCTACCCCAGACTGTTATGGGCCAGGGGGTTACACCCCCCTCCTTGCAAGCTGCCATTGGTCACTTTAAGAGGGCAGGCGGTGCGGGTTAGGAGGCGTGAATGGGACTTTGGCATGCACCTTCAGGCGGCATAGGCAGGGCGGAACCCTAGTTCAGTCCTCAGGGGCTCGGCGGCACGAGGATGTAGACGGGGCCCTGGCTGGGACCGCGGGGCACACCTCAGAGGCTCAGCGGCTCGAGGTGGCTGCCTTCCCCTTAAGGGATAGACATGGATGAGACGCGCCGACCCAGCAGCGGGGCGTGACTTGGAGTCAGGTGCATGCCCGCCTGGGGGCAGAGGTTTCTGGTACCGCCCAGAGGTCCCTCCCCGCACCACAGGGACTTTCGCTGCCTCGGATGCTGCAGTCTCAGCCTCTGCTTCTCTTGCTAATGTGCAATAAAGTGGCCCTTTCTCCCATATCTGTTGTCTCGAGTGTTCATTGGACAGTGCCGAAACAATCCTAAGTGGCTCAAGGCGGTCTTGTGCCCCCTCACTTGGCATAGCATCTGGGGCAGGTGTCCCTCAGACTCTGCCCTTGTTATGCCCTTGTTCCCAGGGCTGCCAATTTGAGACCCCCAGTGCCTCACAAGGGCACAGAGAACTCTACAAGCCTTGTTGCAACTGGGTTGCTTCCTGCTCACCTTGCTGATTCTCTCTGCAAGGCGCACGGTTGTGCAAAAGCCACAGTCATTCACCGCTCTTGAGGGATGGACTATCCCAGATTCTGACATTAGTGCTTGTTTATGGTCTATTATCCCAAGAGGACAAAAGAGCTGAGGGCGCATCTTCCAGTCACTGGCTTTTAACGCACATCAGCTCAGAATTTATGGCCTTGATTGTATAGATAAATCAGACGCCGATGGGAAAAGGAGTTCCCCCTTCTCACCACAGCAATGTCAAAAGGGTGGTAATATAAGTGATCTTAATTTTCAAAGATAAGCCAAAAAGATGATGCTAGAACTAGATTTATGCTTAAACATCTTGTTCCAAATATGGGAGTGGTGGAAGAAGCCCCTTTTAAACAAAAAGCTTC
Organism: Tiliqua scincoides; assembly: GCF_035046505.1. Lineage (NCBI taxonomy): Eukaryota > Metazoa > Chordata > Lepidosauria > Squamata > Scincidae > Tiliqua > Tiliqua scincoides. The sequence goes on from NC_089832.1 coordinate 15,439,347, forward strand.
ACTTTCAGAGTTTGAGATTTCCTAATCACTCCCTCACAGGTAGAGTGGAACGAAAACAAAACCCTGTCTTCCCAATGCCGCCCAATGTGTTTGCACCACCAGATGTCAACACCAGGGGTATAACATCTGAATTGCCTGTATGAGCACATCATTCAGCATAACTGGATGTTGCACAGTCCACTTCCCATTTAAAATCTAGGAGTTTTACACCCATGGGGTTTCTGTGTGCACCCTCATTTCTTGGCGGATGTCTGGCAATGTCAGAATGAGGGCATGTGTGCTGGGTAGGTGGAAAGGAAAGGCACCCTCTTGGTACCCATCAAGTGTAGGAGGATCTTCTGGAGCAGAGGTTCTCAAACTGGTGGGTCACAACCCACCAGACTAGGAAGCCCTGTCTCTGCCACCTTAAGACAGGCGATGGTGGCAATGCAATCCCCAGGATTATGCCACCATTGGGGACAAAGGTTTTTTTCCTTACCTCCACCAGTGCTGGTCTCTGGGGAGTGCAGAGAGCCCCACAGAGCCCTTTCCGGGGCTCCCTGTGCCTCAGAATGTTTAAAATATAGCGATTGTGACCCACTTCTGGGTTGCAATCGCAAAATCGGGTTGCAATCGCTATTTTTAGACATCCTGAGGCACAGGGAGTCTTGCAGAGGGCTCCGTGGGGCTCTCTGCACTCCCCAGAGGCTGGCACTGGTGGAGGTTAGCAAAAAAAAAAGCTGCTTTGTCCCTAGCAGCAGCGCAATCCTGGGGATTGCGTTGCCACCATCACCCCAACCCTGTAAACACTTAGAGCGGCTCAAACCCTACATGAGAGTTTGAGAACTGCTGATCTGGAGTGTATTATCTGGTCTGGCCAAATGAGACTTTAGCTAGAGCAGGGGGTCTCTAAACTTTGCAGCCAAAGGGCCGCATCAAGTATCTGGCACGGTGTCGTGGGCCGGGAAAAAAATTAAATATAAAATTTAAATAAATACATTAGAAATGGAACTTGAATGAATGAATGAATGAATGAATGAATGAATGAATGAATGGGCTCAAATGTCCAGGATTTCTCCAAGCACCAACATAGCTGAGGAAATAAAGCACACACAAGCATAGCTCTGGTTCTGTTTGGTCAACTGGGCCAGAGGCTCTCAGGGGATCAGAGGCAGGCCGCAGGTCGAATTGAGTCTCTCCACGGGGCACATCTGGCCCCCAGACCGGGGTTTGGAGACCCCTGAGGTAGAGGAAACAAAGGAAAGTTATAAGTTTGGTTGGCAACCTTCAGTCTCGAAAGACTATGGTATAAGCCTATAGCACCCGGTATTCCCAGGCGGTCTCCCATCCAAGTACTAACCAGGCCTGACCCTGCTTAGCGTCCAAGATCAGGCGAGATTGGGCATGTGCAGGGTAACAGTTGCTTCAACTTAAAGTGAAAAAAGTAGATTTATGAATGCTTTGTGGAAATTTCTTGGCAACTCAGCAAAACACACACACACACACACAATTGAAACTACATCGTCAGTCATTAAAAACCTCGCTATTTCATTACACAGACCTCAATTTAGGATAATTCCTTCATCACACAACAAAGACGTTACATGAATTCCTCTCCTTCTCCATTAGCTTTTTATTTACCTTGCTACGAGGGAGCTAATTTTTCCACTGATTTCATTTGGAAAGCACAGGAATTGGAGTGAGGGGGTTTGAAATCTCTATTTGGAGCTTCACAAAGCCTTAAATGATGCTTTCGTTATATCATTTTAGAAAGAAAACAGCCAGCATTTGTAGCCTGACGACTGGCAAACGAATGAAAACTAATCACACCACGGAAAAAGACATCCAGATGCATTTGCTCGGAATCGCACTGCCCTTGAAGGTGCAGCTTAAGAAAGCAGGGAAATAGCTTTGACACCACTTGGACCCAAAGCTTGGACATGCTGCATTAAACTGTTGAAAATTAATTTAATCTGAGCATGGAGAATAATAGCCTCTCAGTTCAAGGCTTCCGATAGCAGCAATTTGCACTGTAAAGTACCTCCAAAGGGAAAGAATAAATGAAGGACAACTCTCCAGAACGCAACGAGCAAATATTTTCAATTCCACAAAAGCCTCTTGGAAATAAAAGAAAATCAGCCTTCAAAATGTCACACTTTGGCAGGGTGGTTGCGGGTCTGGATGTGGGCACGAGCCAAATCAAGAGGACTTGAAATAGAAATGTTCCACGTTTTGCAGACTTCGTTGGAAAGCACTTGATAAAAGCAAATGTGTTGGCATCCTTCAGTCTCGGAAGACTATGGTGTCACGCTCTGAATGGTGGTTCTGGAACAGAGTGTCCTCTCCAGTGCACGAAGCCTGGGTAAGGTAGGTATGGAGGATAGGCTGTTACCCATGCAGCAAATCCCCCCTCTCCACGTCGCTGAAATGGTCCAATGGAAAGGCAGAGGCCAATACGGTTGGTTCCAGCGGCATCGCAGGAGTTGCCAGAACGTGACTGTGTTCAGACATGAACTGCCTCAGGGACTCCGGCTCCGGATTTTGCCTCGAGGTTGACTCCTGAAGCCTTTTCCATAACTGGATGTAGCCACAAGGCAGTGGAGGTTTGAGATCAGAGTCTTCCTTCTCTCAGATGAGCTGCCTTCACAGGCTGACGAGTCCCATCTACCCGGTGGCTGTTTAGTCGCCTCTTACGACAAGTACAGCCAAACCGAGGGCCTATTCTTATCCCCAGGCCCCCAGGGGAGATAATAAAAGCAAATAGGCTTATGTGATTTACGCACGTCTGCTCAGAAGTAAGTCCCATTGTGTACAACCCTATACCAGCGGTTCCCAAACCCCTACAAGTTCCCAAACCCCCTCTAGGGGACTTGGGAACCAGGTAAGTATTTGTGTGGATAGAGAGGGAGGCAGGGAGGGAAGGTAGCCACAACACTGCAGCAACTGCAGCGCCACTGCTGCCAAGGGGCTTATTTCTTAGCTTGGGAGCAGCCTGGCCTCCTTTAGGGTCTCAGAGACTTGCAGCCCCCTCTGATGCCCTTTGAGACTTCTGTAAACAATCCTTAACTCCAACCAGCAGCTACCGTATTTTTCGCTCCATAAGACGCACCTAGTTTTTAGAGGAGGAAAACAGGGAAAAAAAATATTCTGAACCAAATAGTGTGATAAAATATGTCTCTCCGCTGCTCTGTTTCCATGCTCCTTAGCATATTTTACTACCTCTAGTTTAAAAGGAATTTTATATGCTAGCCTTTTCTGCTTTATCATCCTTGCACTGGTAGAATGAGGTACTGTAGTATTTTTCTGCAAGTGCATTGTCACTAAGCGCTGAACATTTGCATTACCACTGAGCGCCTGCATTTGCATTTCAATTGGCATTTGCATTACCATTGCATTTGCATTACCACTGAGCACAGACAGGACCCTGGTCAGGGGCAGGAGCACCTGCCAAGGAGGCTCTGCTGCCTTGAGAACGCCTGCAGCTTTGCAGTATTCGCTCCATAAGACGCACACACTTCCCCCCCCCCACTTTTTTGGGGGGAAAAAGTGCGTCTTATGGAGCGAAAAATACGGGTATTTCTGTTTTCGGGTGACTGGAAGTAGCTGCTGATAAAGACTGTTTATAGAAGTCTCAGAGGACATTGGAGAGGCTGCAAGCCTTCAGGATCCTAAAGGAGCCCGGTGCTGCCCCCAAGGTAAGAAATAAGCCCCTTGGTAGTGGCAGCCCTGCAACTGATGTGGTGCAGTCGCTCCCATCTGAGCAGGGTCACTCTCCTTAAGGGGCAATGCCTTGCTTCCAGTTTGCCTGGTGGATCTGGACCCAACAGTATGGGAACCAATGACCTATACACACATACCTGGAAATAAGTCAATAGAACTCAGTGGGACTTGCTTCTGAGTAGACAAGCTTAGTGTTGCACTGTTAGTTGCACCTGGTGGGTCTGGACCCAACAGTATGGGAACCAATGACCTATACACACATACCTGGAAATAAGTCAGTTGAACTCAGTGGGACTTGCTTCTGAGTAGACATGCTTAGTGTTGCACTGTTAGTTGCACCTGGTGGGTCTGGACCCAACAGTATGGGAACCAATGACCTATACACACATACCTGGAAATAAGTCAATTGATCTCAGTGGGACTTGCTTCTGAGTAGACATGCTTAGTGCTGCACTGTTAGTTGCACCTGGTGGGTCTGGACCCAACAGTATGGGAACCAATGACCTATACACACATACCTGGAAATAAGTCAATTGAACTCAGTGGGACTTGCTTCTGAGTAGACATGCTTAGTGTTGCACTGTTAGTTGCACCTGGTGGGTCTGGACCCAACAGTATGGGAACCAATGACCTATACACACATACCTGGAAATAAGTCAGTTGAACTCAGTGGGACTTGCTTCTGAGTAGACAAGCTTAGTGTTGCACTGTTAGTTGCACCTGGTGGGTCTGGACCCAACAGTATGGGAACCAATGACCTATACACACATACCTGGAAATAAGTCAGTTGATCTCAGTGGGACTTGCTTCTGAGTAGACATGCTTAGTGTTGCACTGTTAGTTGTACCTGGTGGGTCTGGACCCAACAGTATGGGAACCAATGACCTATACACACATACCTGGAAATAAGTCAGTTGATCTCAGTGGGACTTGCTTCTGAGTAGACATGCTTAGTGTTGCACTGTTAGTTGTACCTGGTGGGTCTGGACCCAACAGTATGGGAACCAATGACCTATACACACATACCTGGAAATAAGTCGGTTGAACTCAGTGGGACTTGCTTCTGAGTAGACATGCTTAGTGTTGCACTGTTAGTCCAAAGCATTTATTTATTTTATTCATTTATTTAAAGGATTTATTTGCTTTTAATGATTTTCATTGCACTAGGAATACATGCAAATACAGTTACAAATGCAAATATATGCAATATAGGCAAATATAGTTACAACGATATATTGCAAGACATCTTCACCATCTCCTATGGACCGTCTCCTCCCATTGAAACCTGTCTACTTGCTCAGATAAACAACAGAGCCCTTCCTTGAGTGTCTCTACCAGCTATAGAGGCACCTCTAGAGCCAAGGTGGGGGTGACAGCAGAGGTTTTGCATCACGAGCGCTCATTGTGTCACCCTCATGGTGAACCTCATCCTGTACTAGACAATCTGGAATAAATTACAATTTCATACGCTCACCCTAAATTTGGGTCCCTTCGGGGAGAAAGGTGGAGTAAAAAAATACCGTAAATAATAAATAAACTTAAATGCTGCAGCACCACTAGGGTTGATGTAACACCCACCCCCCCATTTATTCATTTATTTATTTAAGTATGCAACAGTACAGGACTAACCTTTGATGGTATACATACATTTCACAGTGGTTTGCATTCCACATTAAATTACCTATCAAATGATATGTAACATAGGGCGCAATCCTAACCCTGATGTCAGTGCTTTCCAGCTCTGGCACAGCGGTGCCAATGGGACGTGTGCTGCATCCTGCAGTTGGGTGTCACCCACGGAGGCCTCCTCAAAGTAAGGGAATGTTTGTTCCCTTACCTCAGAGCTGCATTGCCCTTATGTCAGTGCTGGAAAGCACTGGCATAAGGGGTTAGGATTGCACCCATAATGGCACTATTCATAAAAACCAAGGCTTTCACTTTTTTGCCATTATTTGTGTCACCTCCCCCCCTAGGACGCTATCCACCCCTGTCCCGCCCTCTAGCTATGCCACTGTCCTATGACTAGGAACCCTGAAAAAGGCAGGGTCTCTGTGTGAATAGAACCTATGTACATCAGCTTGTTTCAGATCTTTGACTTGAATGCATGTGGTACGGTTGGCAGACTTCCAGGACTGGCTACAGGGATCAGCCTCATTCTCCAGGTGTCTACTGAAATCAATCCCTGAGATTGTAACAGGGCCTCCAGGATTATCTGACATCACAACATGCTGGAAAAATAAATCTCCAGGAATAGCTTCCACTAGCAACCCTTGAAGTGGAGGTCAGGGGGAGTGCACTGGACATGACCCCCCCCCCTCTCATTTTATTCTTTCAGTCTCTGCAAAATTCCCACTGTAAAAATGGGTTCTAACGTTAAATGAGCAGATTGGGTCTGTAGCAGGGACTGCTCTGATCATACTTTGTTATCTCTCTGACAACAGAGTCTTTCCATTTCTTTTGACTTTTTAATATGTAACGAAGTCACATTTTCTTAGGCTTTTGGCACAACCTGTCGTCTTTGAATTATTAAAGAACAAACAGCAAGTGGCAGGCAATTCAGAAGAAATTATGTGGCGTTGGAGAATTTAAAAGACCTTTTGCATGCGCTCCTTGCAAATTTGCAAAAAGGCAAGGCCACTGCGGAGCTAGGAAATGAAACCTTAATACAAATAAGTTACTCGTACGACTTGGTAAAAAATGTATTCCAGGCATTTACCCAGACTCACTATATCTCTGATCATAGGAAGGGACCACATGATTACTACATCCAAACTACAGAGTTTACAAAGAATTGGGGAAAAGGGAGAAAGATACAGTCACTCTTATTCATCTCCTAGTGAGCACTTGATCATAGTCTCCAAGGCCTGCCCAAGTGCAGGAGGTGGCAAGGCAAATGTCAAGCCCCCACCCCCGCAGTCGCACACAAGCCACAGCCTCTGCCATTCATCTCCCCCTCTTTTTCACGGGATTCAGAAAAAGAAGAGGAAAATGGAAATGTCCTTGCATGAAAAAATCAAATCCACTTCCTACATAAGAACATAAGAGCAGCCCCACTGGATCAGGCCAGAGGCCCATCTAGTCCTGCTTCCTGTATCTCACAGCAGCCCACCAAATGCCCCAGGGAGCACACCAGATAACAGGAGACCTGCAAGGCTTCCTGGGAATTGTAGTTAAGAACCTAAGAACAGCCCCACTGGGTCAGGCCATAGGCCCATCTAGTCCAGCTTCCTGTATCTCACGGCGGCCCACCAAATGCCCCAGGGAGCACACCAGATAACAGGAGACCTGCAAGGCTTCCTGGGAATTGTAGTTAAGAACCTAAGAACAGCCCCACTGGGTCAGGCCATAGGCCCATCTAGTCCAGCTTCCTGTATCTCACGGCGGCCCACCAAATGCCCCAGGGAGCACACCAGATAACAGGAGACCTGCAAGGCTTCCTGGGAATTGTAGTTAAGAACCTAAGAACAGCCCCACTGGATCAGGCCATAGGCCCATCTAGTCCACTTTCCTATATCTCACAGTGGCCCACCAAATGCCCCAGGGAGCACACCAGATAACAAGAGACCTCATCCTGGTGCCCTCCCTTGCATCTGGCCTTCTGACATAACCCATTTCTAAAACCAGGAGGTTGCATATACACATCATGGCTTGTAACCCATAATGGATTTTTCCTGCAGAAACTTGTCCAATCCCCTTTTAAAGGTGCCCAGGCTAGACGCCATCATGACATCCTGTGGCAAGGAGTTCCACAGACCAACCACACGCTTCCTCTTCTACTTTATCCCTCTGTGTTTTGTGTGCTGTCAAGGAGGCAAGAGCGGAGGAAGCCGCAGACCCAGGCAGGCAGACTGAAGAGTGTCCTCCCTGCCATTAAGGGTTCACCACAGATGAATGGATGGGCCAGCCCTGATCAACTTTTGGCACAATCCTCACTTCATCCTGTGCTAGCACAGCCCCCCCCCCCCCCACATGCAAGCTTGCATGTTTGCACTGACTAGGGAACAGGCTACACCAGCACAAGGACGTGCACTAGCCTGCCACTACCAAATCTCATCCCTGCGCCGGCCAGAGAAGGTGAGTTTGTGCCGGTCAGAGGGTGGGAAAACGTGGTGGGATAATGTTCTGGGGGTGGGAAGGGGGTGTTTTGGGTGGGGGAGGGTGGAACAGGGGGAGGATTAGGACTGGGAGGGTGCGGGATTGGCAGTGGAAGCACATGCTCTATGCTAACTCCTGGCCCAGGCAGTCTTATACAGGTTGCTTGGATTTGTGCCAGCTAATCAGGTCCAAGAAGACCCATTTGGGTAGCAGAGGCTTGCCCCCAGGCAAGGGAAGAAATGCCCCCTTAATTGGATGATACTTCTGACATTGCTCCCTGCAGGATGCACTATGTGCTCCGGTGGCGTGGCTGCAATGGCAGCAGGGACGACAACGACAACATTAGGTAGGATTGAGTGTTAAGTGATTTCTGTCTACCACCGGGTAGATGGGGCTCGTCAGCCTGGGAAGGCAGCTCATCTGAGAGAAGGAAAACTCTGATCCCAAACCCTCCACTGCCTTGTGGCTACATCCAGTCATGGAAAAGGCTTCAGGAGTCAACCTCGAGGCAAAATCCGGAGCCGGAGTCCCTGAGGTAGTTCATGGCTGAACACAGTCACGTTCTGGCAACTCCTGCGACGCCGCTGGAACCAACCGTATTGGCCTCTGCCTTTCCATTGGACCATTTCAGCGACGTGGAGAGGGGGGATTTGCTGCATGGGAAACAGCCTATCCTTCATACCTACTTTACCCAGGCTTCGCGCACTGGAGAGGACACTCTGTTCCAGAACCACCATTCAGAGCGTGACACCATAGTCTTCCGAGACTGAAGGATGCCAACACATTTGCTTTTATCAAGTGCTTTCCAACAAAGTCTGCAACTCCTGTGACGCCGCTGGAACCAACCGTATTGGCCTCTGCCTTTCCATTGGACCATTTCAGCGATGTGGAGAGGGGGGATTTGCTGCATGGGAAACAGTCTATCCCCCATATCTACTTTATCCAGGCTTCGCACACGGGAGAGGACACTGTTCCAGAACCACCATTCAGAGCACGATACCATAGACTTCCGAGACTGGAGGATGCCAACTGATATCTGTCTGCTTACATGCGTTTTTCTACTGTTTCTTGGTGATGAAGCCAAAAGCCTCCCACTCCAGTATTTTATTTCAAAGAAAAATCAAGCTGACTTACATAAAGATTCAGCTAAAAATAACAGTAAAATGAATAGCAGCCATAAAAAATAATTACCAAAAAAGCAGTTAAAAAAAAGTCGTAAAAAACAGCAGCATTGTTTTCAGTAAAAAGTCCGTAAAAAGTTCAGTAAAAAGTCAGTAAAAAGTCCGACTTAGTGCTTAAAATTTACTAGGCACTAGCAGGAGTGGTGTTGGAGGGCAGGACTAGCTCATCCCATGTTAAGGGGAACATACGGTGGGAAGCCCAGTGCAGAGCATTGCGGAGCATTGCGGAGCTGCGACACCATCACTGAGAGGGTCATTCCCCTGTCACCAAGAGGCATCAGTAAAGGGATGTGAAAATTGCAGATTGCACCAGGTGATGCACTGGCGGGAGTGGGGGTGTGACATCACTACTGGCCAAAAATTTGAAATCTTGCTATTTTCAAATAATACCATCACGTTATATATCATTTGTTGAAGAATTTCATGCAGAACGCCATGAAACAAACTACGTTGAAATATCTTTATTCTATCAAAAGATATGGCCAAATAAGCAGAAATTAAAAACACAACTGCCTAAAAAGTGGATTTCTTTAACTCAAAACTGACCAATGAGACGGACTGTTCCGCGAGCCAATGAAGTTTTATTATGACATAGCACGGAATCAATAAGGTATTTGGTTGGTTACTGATTTATGGTTGACCTGTACAGTTATTGTTGTTGGCAACCTTCAGTCTCGAGAGACAGTTATACACTCAAATAAAGTTAATGGGGGTGACATGGGAAGCCCAATCCTAACCCGCGCTGGAACAGGGAGGCCGACTGGCCTGACCCGTATTCGACACAGGGTTGGGGCCCAGGGCAAGGGAATTCCTTACCCTTACCCCAGATAATGCCGCAGCAGCTCCAATGGGCCTACTTGAATCTGTGCCACCTCAAGAAGTAGTGCAGCTCTGGGCTGCCCATGACAGAGGGTTTGGATCTGGCACAATGGCCAGATCCTGAACCCATTCCCCGCTCAACTGGGGCATGCCCTGGAATGCCTACATTCCACCACCACCGCCCTCCCCACCCCCCTGTGCCAACCTGGAAAGGGTGGCATGAACCTACCCTCCACTTGATCTGTAAGGCCTGGGGCAGCCTGTAGAGGCCAGCACATGTTCATGCACTGGCCTCTCTCCTCCTGAGTCGTTACAGAAGTGCCTTACAGCACTTTTGCGACACTCTTCAACTGCTCAAGGGACTTGCGCCAGCCTAGGGCGCCTTTGGGATTGCACCCTAAGCCTCTGTAAGCCTCCTGATCACCAATGATCTCCTTGAGCCCGAGCCACTTATTTAGCTGACGTAAGTGGGAGAAGAGAACATAAGAATAGCCCCACTGGATCAGGCCATAGGCCCATCTAGTCCAGCTTCCTATATCTCACAGCAGCCCACCAAATGCCCCAGGGAGCACACCAGATAACAAGAGACCTCATCCTGGTGCCCTCCCTTGCATCTGGCATTCTGACATAGCCCATTTCTAAAGTCAGGAGGTTGCACTTACGCATCATGGCTTGTAACCCGTAATGGATTACCGTAATGGACCCATAATGGAGAGAAAGGGGGCTTGTTGGATGCTACCAGAGGGGACAGCCTCTGGCGTGCCTGCGCTGGGTGCCACCTGCTTCTACCCTGACATGCCTCCCACCTTCTCCCCTTTCCTACTTCCTGTTAACATTCTGTTAGTCTCTCTCTAGCATGCAAGCCGGTTGCTTGCACACTCTTTTAAGTACGAATGTTCCTTGCTAAGCAAGAAACATTCAAGCTTCCATCCCTACTAAATGAAAACACAGGTAATGAGTACGTAATGGGTAATGAGAGGGGGGCTATTAACATAGGGTTTCCCATACCCATGGTTTCTGTATTGGGGAGGGGGGAATGGAACTCCCATGGACACACTTGTAATTATATGTATTATCCCCTGGGGGCTGGGGATAAGAATAGGCCCTCAGTTTGGCTGTACTTGTCGTAAGAGGCGACTAAACAGCCACCGGGTAGATGGGAGTCATTAGCCTGGGAAGGCAACTCAACTGAGAGAAGGAAAACTCTGATCCCAAACCTCCACTGCCTTGTGGCTACATCCAGTTATGGAAAAGGCTTCAGGAGTCAACCTCCAGGCAAAATCCGGAGCCGGAGTCCCTGAGGCAGTTCATGGCTGAACACAGTCACGTTCTGGCAACTCCTGCGACGCCGCTGGAACCAACCGTATTGGCTTCTGCCTTTCCATTGGACCATTTCAGTGACGCGGAGAGGGGGGATTTGCTGCATGGGTAACAGCCTATCCTCCATACCTACTTACCCAGGCTTCGCGTACTGGAGAGGACACTGTTCCAGAGCCACCATTCAGAGCGCGATACCATAGTCTTCTGAGACTAAAGGATGCCAACAATATATGTATTTATCTTTTTAAAAAGTATATGCGATTGGACCTATTGGATTCATTCATTTAGCTGTGAATGGGATGTCCAATTAAAATGCTGCCATCTTGTGCACAGTGAGGTTGGATAAATCCCTTAAGGTTATTGGTATTTAAGTGGCCCAGCTGTATGCGGAATGGAAACCAAAGACTTGAAATAAATTGTGTAGGTCGAAAATACCACAGCATAACTATCCAAACTGCATTCTGATTCATGAAATTAGAAGTGGCTTTTTATAGGGCTGGAAGCATCCTTCTGCCATAGCTTTACCTTAAGTATTTATAGTTTAGAGAGATGAAAATAAGTATGCACCCAGAGCTCAGCGTGACACCTTAATTTTGTTACGCTCTAAAATTTGATGGCCCTTGTACATTTAGGAACTAAAAGCTGCAACACTCTTGTAAGGGATTAAATGGTTTAAAAGACTTTAGTCTAAACATCATATCTCAGCCCTAAAAGATAAGTGGATGCAATTAACCCATTCAGTGACCTATGACTGCGACATCTAATCAAGTAGCTCCCTTATGACTCCATACAACCATCTCTCATTCTGTTCAGATCAAGGGAGCTACCGCAAAAGGAGTCCAAGATTCAGGATTCATCAAATGGATGAGTACTCAAGATGTTCATGGTTGCTATAGGGGTTTAATTTCTTATGGTGGACAAACAAAAAATAGTCTGGAATTCTCAGAAAGAATGAGTTGTAGAATTAGGAGCACTTTTTTCACTCAGTGAGAGATAGTGTTTTGAATGCATCAACAAAGGAGAGAATTACTTTGCTAAATTTGGAGAGATTAACTTTGCTACTTCAATTCCACAAGTGAAAGGAAAAAAAGGGAGAGAGATTTGAAGGAGGGCAAAAACAACAACAAAAAAACACACCTGGGATTTGATTTGAGTCGAAAAAGTGCTCTACCGCAGGTAGCAAAACTGTGCAGAAAGTGCTGGCAAGATTCACCCCGCCTGGAACCAGGGGATGTAGGAATCTCAGAATAACTGCAAAATGGAACTGCAGAAATTTGATCACCCCTAATCACTTGGCTCACCTGGTGGTCTTGTAGTTCTGGAGTTGAACACAGACCTGGAAGATTCAGCAACAAAGCTTCCTGGGTGACCATGGGAAGCTTTCAGCCTCACCTACGTATCTCTCACCAACCTCACCAACCAACTTCAGAGGGTTGTGGTGAGGACAAAAAGAGGGAAGGAACCATGTGCACCATCCTGAGTACTTTGGAGGATGAGTGTATAACAGTATGAAATTAAAAAGTAAAATAAAATAGTGATTAACAGCTTTATTCTGTTCATTTCTCCTCCTCTTCTGACCCCAAATTAGCCCCTTATCCCAGGGACATATCTTGAGTGTGGAGAGACAGGGCAGATGCTGTGGGTGCCATGGGGGAAGGCGTCGCTGGGCATGGACTTATAATGGGTGGCAAAGAGTAACAGCGGTGCTTCCCATCTGTGGTGCTCCATGTGGCTCCTGACCTCTCCATAAGGCACTGGTGACTTCACATCCCCATTCCTTCTCCAGTGGAAGCGCCACTTGAAGGGGAGTCTCCAAAGGGGAAGGAATGGGGTGCACAAAGCCCCCCAGTGCCACCCCGGGAGAACCCAGAAGTGACATCATGATGTCACATGATGTCATGATATCACTGCTCAGGGTGCCAGGGTAGTGTGGCACGCCACTGTCTTATCGAAACATGTGTTCAAAAACAAATACAAGAGGCAATTTTGCAAGTGGGAAAAATACACGTGGAGACCTTGCTTTATATCAGCAGCTGCAAGGGACAGTGGCTGTCCTTTGGGATGGTCAAGCAGGAGGGATTATCTACTTGCATTGCAGTTTAATGATATGGGAAATGCAGAAAAGAAGAGAACGCCATCAATGAGGCATTTTTAGCACATGCTGTTAGAGGGTCTTGTTCACACTACTAGAGCTAGTGGAGTGAATCTGTTCTTTGACAGGGTGACCTGGCAATGGGGAAATATGTGTCAGAGTGAGCTATGCAGTAATAAAGAAAGGGAGTAGCTGCCTGCAGTTTCTGGGTCATGTGAAGCAACCTCACTACAAGCTGGGAGAAGGAGACGGATCACACTCATCTTCAGGTCGCCACTGCCCTTTCTGATCCAGAAAAGAGCAGCTGTTACTCCACATTCAAGGCCCAGAAGTTAAATATTCATGATGAGCCTTAATAAATCCACAAGAAAGAGGACTGCATTTTGACACAGCAAGCCACTTCCCCCCCCCCCCCATGAACACAGCACTCTCTGTCTCATCTGAAAGTTTGCCATTTCAAAAATGGAAGAAATCAGGAAGAAGTTCTTAAGGTCAGGATAGTCCAGCAGAGGCAGATTGCCGAGGGAGGTGAGGAAGTCTCCCTCACTGAAACTCTTCAAGCAGAAGCTCAACAAGCACATTCTGGGTAGGTTCCAGGAGAATCTCCTGCTACAGGTAAGGGGATTGACTAGATGACCTTGTGGGAATATTCCAATTCTATGATTCTATAAGTTACTTACAGGGTGAATGCTGGGAGGAAGAGCAGCTTTCCAAGAAACTTAGTAGCTCTTCTTAGTAGCTCTTAGTAGCTCTGGAACGAGCTGGAATCCCTAGCATGTATGCACTGCTGAAACAGAGACGCCTGCGTTGGCTCAGTCATGTCGTGGGAATGGATGATGGCCGGATCCCAAAGGATCTCCTCTATGGAGAACTGGTGCAAGGAAAGTGCCCTACAGGTAGACCACAGCTGCAATACAAGGACATCTGCAAGAGGGATCTGAAGGCCTTAGGAGTGGACCTCAACAGGTGGGAAACCCTGGCCTCTGAGCGGCCCGCTTGGAGGCAGGCTGTGCAGCATGGCCTTTCCCAGTTTGAAGAGACACTTGGCCAACAGACTGAGGCTAAGAGGCAAAGAAGGAAGGCCCATAGCCAGGGAGACAGACCAGGGACAGACTGCACTTGCTCCCAGAATGGAAGGGATTGTCACTCCCGAATTGGCCTTTTCAGCCACACTAGACGCTGTTCCACAACCACCATCCAGAGCACGATACCAGAGTCTTTCGAGACTGAAGGTTGCCAACTACTGTGTTTAAACAAATGGATCTGTTTTTTCCCCAGGTCTAGCCTGCCTCTCAGGTTCCCTAGCCTACCATATAGATCGAAAACAGGATCTTAAGCTTTTCCTTATGATAACTGAGTTTTGAAATTCTCTAAACGCAACACTGAATGACAATCAAATAAGAAGAGAGGTGGAGTAATCGCTTGTAAATATTGAAATATCAAGCTTCTCAACCTCAGGTAATGGAGGTTAGAGGAAAAAAAAAAATCAAACAGTTCTTTTCCAACCAGGCAAATATCTGTGAGTGGAGAGATATAACACAGTGATTCCCAAACTGTGGTTTGGGACCCACTGGTGGGTCGTGACCTGATTTTTGGTGGGTCTCCAAAGGGAGATGGAAAGATCAGATAACTAATTGTGTCAAGCCCTTAGGCTATTCAAAAATCAGATACTATGGCTGCTAGTTACTCTGCAAAGAGCTCAGCTCCAGCAGTTTGCAATCATGTGTAAATACAGGGAGATACATGCCTGAGGATCTTTTTCTGATTATTATAAATAAATATTATTATTTCTTTCTAGATCTTGTTTTTTAAAAGTCTGTTAAACCTAGGTGAGTCCTGATAGCGTGTTATTTTTTTTTAAAGTGGGTCCCAGTACTAAAAGGTTTGGGAACCACTAGTATAATGCACAGTGAAAATGCATGGACATAACAGCCATGTGCAGTCTCCTAGCTTGGAAGACTGAGATCGTACATCCACCTTTCCCCTTCCCGATTTTTGACTTTGCATGTTATGATGTAAACAGAATTCTGTACTACACCAGGGAATACATTTCTTTTCTCTCCCTATTGACCTATGAAATAAGAAATATGTTTGCTCTTCTCTTTTCACCTCCCAGGAAGACGTCAGAGCTTTTTTGTTCATGACACTTATAAATATTTGCAAGAGGCTTCAAAGAATCATTTCGGCAGGTAAAATGCTGACATGGAAGCCCCAGGTTTTAATGACTTAATGGTCAAGATTAGATTAGAGAGCCGCAGAGGCTCTCTTTTGAACTGCCTGGACACCAGGTGAATGTAAACTACAAATAACCAATCTTAAGACCGATGCTTGAGCTACTTTCGCTGACAATTGACAGAAAGATGGCCAAATTAGCATGGTGGTAAAACCTTTATTTGTGTAAGATACTTCTTTGCCAGTGAGAGTGTCTGTACAAAAGGATTAACCTATTGACAATGACTCTCAGAATCCAAACTCATTGAATAACAAGTACTGAATATGTTTACCTTTTCTAACACCCACAATTCACAATGAAGCCGGCTTTCTTGAAAAGGTCAAAATGTATGAAGGCCTGAATCTCAATGTGGGGAAAAAAATCCAGAAACACTCAACCACAGAGAGCCACAGTTTAATTCAAAAGCAAAAACAGCTGGACTAAATGAATTTTAACCCTCTAGACAGAAGGAGCTGAATAAAAAGAGAATTTTTGAGTGGGAACATAAGAACAGCCCCACTGGATGAGGCCATAGGCCAATCCAGTCCAGCTTCCTGTATCTCACAGCGGCCCACCAAATGCCCCAGGGAGCACACCAGATAACAAGAGATCTCATCCTGGTGCCCTCCCCTGCATCTGGCATTAGCCCATCTCTAAAATCAGGAGGTTGCACATATGCATCATGGCTTGTAACCCATAATGGATTTTTCCTCCAGAAACTTGTCCAATCCCCTTTTAAAGGCATCTAGGCCAGATGCCGTCACCACATCCTGTGGCGAGGAGTTCCATAGACCAACCACACACTGAGTAAAGAAAAATCTTCTTTTGTCTGTTCTAACTCTCCCAACACTCAATTTCAGTGGATGTCCCCTGGTTCTGGTGTTATGTGAGAATGGAGAATTTGGAGAATGGCCAAAGTTCTACAGAAGCACTAAAAACATATTCAAAGTAAATAAGGACAAATGGCTCATCACCAAGAGCTACATTCATGGTGACCTGGAGGGCTGTGATCATATTTGCATAGTCTGCCATTTTAATTCTTCCATCCCAATTGCATAAACGGTGCAGGCATCCAGCAGTGGATTGCAGGTGGTCATCGGCTTTGGTGCAGATTCAGAATTTTCAAAGCACAAGGTATTCCTAAGGAATTGCTTCAGGGGACAAGGAGCACTGTATTTATGGGGCTCCCTCTTATCCACTGTTTTCTGTAGCCACAGGCCCCTGAAATTGATCCCTGTGGATATGGGGGGACGCCTGTACCCCGAGAGGAAAGGGGAAGAGCAAGAGGTGGGGGTCTGTTTATCTTTAGACATTGCCCTCTAACTACATTTCCTGCACATGCCCCTTCCATCAACATTCCACTCAAGCCCCATTCCTCTCCAAGCCCCATTTGGAGGTGTTAGGGATGGAAACTGGAACTTTTGTATTCTGCAGCTCTCCAAACAAGACATACCGTAACCATTTAATCTAATTTTTTAAACAAAATTTTCCGCCATTTCTAACTCCATAACTGACTTCTAAACGAGGATTAAATGTTGAATCTGTGCTTCCGCGGATTGCTGGTCAGTGTACGACGGCTGTGTTGGCCACCCACTGGACCCATCCAGCATCCACTAGACCAGGGGTGTCAAACGCATTTCATACAGAGGGCCAGATAGCATTCACGATGCCTGCTGAGGGCCAGAGGTGAGGTCATTACACAGGAAGTGATGTCATTAGACAGGTCCAAACCAGAAATAAACACTCTGTTCTCTTGTAGGAACTCATTGGCTGCTAATGACAGGAGAGAAAATACAGAAATCTTGATCATATTTCAGGAGATGGGAGAGCCCAATTATCATGCTGGCTAGCCTTTCAGCAGTGTCACCTTAGCACTGCTCAGGAGCTGAGAGTCCAAGGGCCAGATAAAAAGCTTCTGGGGGCCACATCTGGCCCCCGGGCCTTATGTTTGACACCCCTGCACTAGACCCTTCCAACACTACTGTCATGGTAGTGATGCCGTTCTTTGGAAGACAGGGAGAAGACACTAAAACGTGGAGCTTTGTGGCTCTTCCTGATTTTTGCCTATTATGGAAGTAGAATTTTAATCTCAACATTTTCAGATGCAGGAGTAGAGAGAGAGAGAGAGAGAGAGAGAGAGAGAGAGAGAGAGAGAGAGAATGAGCTGCTACATGGTGAATACTGAAAAGTCCCCAAATGGAAGCAAATGACCTCATTTAATGAAAGGCACAGGCTGTGTGTGGCATTGCTAAGTGGCCATATTGTGAGAGTCGCGTCCCTTTTAAGAAACTCGGCAGTCAAAGGGGTGGCTATTCTCGTCCCTTTTCATTGCCTCCCATTTGCTTTTCTAAATGAAGCATGTCGCCTTGATTAACAACCTATACATACACATTGCAGTTTCAAAAGAAAGTTATAAAGAAGCCAATTGGGCACTTTCAAGCTGCTGTTTATCTGGCATTCAAAAATAACTAGCAGGGAGAAGAAAATTCATATGGAAACCAAAATCTAAGGCAGCAAACAAATTAAGGAAGTCTGCTTGTAAATCCAGGTCTTTGTCCCTTGCCAATCAGATTAGTGAAACGTTCTTACAGCACAGTTCTAAAGATGTTTACTCAAAAGTAAGTCTCAGTGTGTTCAGTGCCTAGTGTTCAGGATTACAGATTTACAACCCTATCTTGAGCTGCTGGCACCCAGAGGAGCTACAACACCAAAATAGCTGCTGCTACTTCCTATACATGCCAAGAACCCACCAGTCTCTCCTCGGGAGGAGGGGAGATGCATCCCTTTCCCCTGGGTAAGGGTAAAGGCCCTGCAATGGGCCTACTCAACTCTGTGCCAGTTATTTTGCCAGCACAGAGTTGAGAGCCACAAGGCCTGATACAGGGTTCCGGATATGGCAGAGGTCCTGTTTGGTGGAGCTCCGCTGATTCCACTCCTCTCCCGCCTTGGTTCCTTCCCCCTCCACAACCTCCCCCACCCCAGAATGCCTTCCCCCACCCCAATAAAACTCTCCGCCTCACGGGAGGCTGGCACTGGACTCAGCACCACTGGAATGGTTGGCAACCTTCAGTCTCGAAAGACTATGGTATAAGCCTACAGCACCCGGTATTCCCAGGCGGTCTCCCATCCAAGTACTAACCAGGCCTGACCCTGCTTAGCTTCCGAGATCAGACAAGACTGAGCACATGCAGGCAGTAGCCCAGATCTGCTGCCCTAATGGGCAATCCTCTAGGATGGCTGGAAATAGTAACCCAAAGATGAGCCACCTATGGTGGTATGTTGATGCCAGCTCTTCTCTTGGTTTCAAGGTGCCAGGGACCCCAACACATTAAAGAAGTAACACATTCCTTGATGGCCACTATTCATGTCCCAATCAGATGACATGAGATAGTGGAAAATATACTGTTTACGTGCATTTTTTAAGCAAACCTATTTGGTGACATAACTAGTAATTAAAACATTTCACAGCTTGGAAGGCATTTTAATTCATAACAGATGGCTGGATAGTGTATGCAGACCCTCCATACCAAGCAACAAACAGCCCCAAGACTATAACTATATGTCTTTCATAGCAATTAAAGTCAAAAATTTTTTTTTCTAAATGGAAATTAAGCAGCTGGGTTATACTTTATTATTAAAACGGAAGTGGATATTATTTACCTTAATGGCTCCCCTTCCTTGCAAGTAGTTTGTGTTGTCTATTATCCTTCCTAATGTCATTTGAATACAGATTGGAGGGCAGAGCAAAATCTAAAGTCACCCCAGGGGGTTTGTTGCAAATGGCCTTCCAAAAGTGCGCAGAACAGCCCTTTGGTTCTGGGATGCCGGTGAGGAGGCCAGAGCAGCCCTGCGCATGACAGTGAGGGCATCTTGGAGCAGCTGCTGACAAAGGTAGGTTGATGGGAGATGTGAAACAGGGCAGTGGGAGGGCGGAACAGGGCAGTGATGGGAGAGGATGATGGATCAAGTTTGGGAAGGGTGCAGGTTAGGCGACAACGGTGGTCACCAAATCCAATCCCTGGGCCGAATTCCATGGCCTTGGTCCATGCAGACTTGCATCAGCAATTTTGTAGACATAAGTCTGAGTAGACCCCTCTGTTCCTCAGAGGCTTACCCCTGGGAAAGAGGACAAATGTTCCCTTAACTTTTTTTGTGTAGCTGTATCACATGCCCAATCTCGTCTGCTCTCGGAAGCTAAGCAGGGTCAGGCCTGGTTAGTACTTGGATGGGAGACCGCCTGGGAATACTGGGTGCTGTAGGCTTATACCATGATCTCGGAAGCTAAGCGGGGCCAGGCCTGGTTAGTACTTGGATGGGAGACCGCCTGGGAATACCGGGTGCTGTAGGCTTATACCATGATCTCGGAAGCTAAGCAGGGTCAGGCCTGGTTAGTACTTGGATGGGAGACCGCCTGGGAACACCGGGTGCTGTAGGCTTATACCATGATCTCGGAAGCTAAGCAGGGTCAGGCCTGGTTAGTACTTGGATGGGAGACCGCCTGGGAATACCGGGTGCTGTAGGCTTATACCATGATCTCGGAAGCTAAGCAGGGTCAGGCCTGGTTAGTACTTGGATGGGAGACCGCCTGGGAATACCGGGTGCTGTAGGCTTATACCATAGTCTTTCGAGACTGAAGGTTGCCAACCAACCATCACAGCCCAATCCTATGCATATCTACTCATAAGTAAATCCCATTAAAGTCCATGACACTTACTCCCAGGTAAGTGTGGATAGGATTGCAGCCTCAGTGGGGGGGGGGAAGCTATTGAGCTCTTAACGTCTTATCAGACTCCCCCCATGAATGGGATGTTTCTGCCTGCAGGATAAACAGGACTGCAACATGTGCTCACATGCAAAGGTGTTTGGTGGGAAAAAAATTATACTTCAGGGGCGACAAGATGCGCATTGAATCCTCCTCCCCCCTTGCACACCTCCATATGTGGTTTAAAAATGAGGTTTATCAGTTTCTTTTTGGTTATAAATTCTTATTAGAATTTTTTTTACGTGCTGTAAATTTGGCTGCTTAAGGCACGTGATGGTTTTGTTTCTTTAGCTGCATATTGCAAAACTGATTAATAAAAACCAAACAACTTTGGTGACTGCTGCACGCATTGGTTTGCGACATCAATGTCCTCCCTCCATGTGCTACATTATAACTTTATTTTCAGAGCATCGTTTATCTCTTATGTTGTCCTCCTACAAGTCTAACAAAGGCAAATGAGCTTCTCTGAGTGCAGTTGCCATTGTTGATGAGAAAAATCCCATGTGTGGCTGTGTATTATCTGAATAGAAGAGAATTTTTTTTAAAAATCCCATTCTTAATCACACGTTCACTGAAAGACAGATTGAAAAGCACGCTCAGGTTACAAGCCACAAAACAGGATACTGGAGAGCTTAAACAAGCATATTCTCATCGGGACTAACCTACTTTGGAAACGAGCACACCCGTGAAGTTCTGCACCCAGCCCTCCACAGCTGTGGTTTTCTTTTCCTGTTGTGTCTTTGTGATCTCCTTTTTTAAAAGACAGGGACAGCAGCAGGTCAACAAGACAGAAGCCATGGTTTTCGAAAGTAAATAAGGAACATCTGCTTGCATAGGTGTCATGTCCCTAGGAACGGAACTGTGGGAATTTTGGGGATGGTGTGGAGGATTTCAAGAAGAAAGGAGGGGAATTTACTCCTTACAGATCCAGAAATATCCTTTGCACAAAGGAAACCCAGGAACCGCAAGCCCTCCACAGTCAGACAATGTGATCCTGCCCCTTTCCTCCAGTTCAGAGGATTCCCTGGAAGACTCCATCATTAAGCCATCAGCAGTGAGCACCGGTTGATACCCCTGGACCAGCTGAGGCAGGTCAGTCAAGAAATTCTTCTTGACATTCTTCTTCTCAAGAGCCCTGCTGATCAGGCCAAAGGCCCAGCTTCCTGGATCTCACAGTGGCCATCAGACGTCTCAAGGAGCACACAAGACAACAAGAGACCTGCACCCTATTGCCACTTCCTTGCATCTGTCATTCTGAGGTAGCCTACTTCGAAAACCAAGAAGTTGCACATGCTCATCATGACTTATTATGAAGCACAACTGATGGA
The DNA here is from genome assembly GCF_035046505.1 of Tiliqua scincoides. Lineage (NCBI taxonomy): Eukaryota > Metazoa > Chordata > Lepidosauria > Squamata > Scincidae > Tiliqua > Tiliqua scincoides. The sequence goes on from NC_089832.1 coordinate 15,460,855, forward strand.
CTTTTCCTATCTATCCAATTTAAAAGGGAATCTATCCAAGTCCCTTTTAAAGGCATCCAGGCTAGGTGCCATCACCACATCCTGTGGCAAGGAGTTCCACAGGCTAATCACAACCTGTGTAATTTTCTTTTGTCTTTTCTAACTCTCCCAGTTTTAGGAGTTATCACCGGGTTCTGGTGTTGTGCAAGAGGGAATTGAGCTTCCCTCTATCCACCGTATCAATCCCCTGCAAAGTTTTGTATGTCTCAGTCATAGGATTGGGCTTTGAGAGTGGTAAAACACACCACCTATGTTACAAGCCACAAGTGTCCTTGGGTTACAAGCCCTTGGGCATCTGGTTAGAAAGAAAAGGTTATAGCGGGTATGGAAAATCCTCTGTTTCAACTGTGGATATCTGTGTTGCTAGTCAAGACAGATAGTGCCATTTAGATGGCTCCATTGGAATGACACCACGCTATCAGTTGGAGAGGTGACAATGTGTTAAAAAAGCCACCCATAGTAGCAAAGGGCAGAAATGTTGACTTCCACCAGTAGGGGGTGCTGCAACCTATCTCGCTGGCTGTTCAGAACTTGTTGGGTGTTACTTTCCCTACATCTGATTAACTTCAACCTGAATTTTCTGTTCCCAATTATGTTGTTCTGCCGGTATAACAACAGCTGCAGTTTCTCTTTTGTTGCAGTCAAGTTCTGTACAAAACTCAGCCCTGCTGTGCTGGAGATGGGTTGATCCCTCCAGCTTTGATAACACAACCCAGATTCCAGCGACAGTACTTGGAGCACTCCACCATAGGGTGGGTCTAAGCCACTGCTGCAGACTGGTAGCAGCATTGAACCCTTGCTGCCACAGGTCATGGGCTCTTTGGGTCTGTTGTGGGCAGAAGGGGAAAGCAGGGGAGTTTGGGAGGATCAGGGAGAGCAGAGGGCATCACTCACCAGCTCTTTTGCAAATCCAAGTAGGTCCAAAGGGGTGTGTGGGGTCTGGGCCAAGGCTGAGGCATAGGATATTGGCGCCACTGCGATCCAGCCCTAGTCGATCCTCAAAACACCTCTGGCCTGGCCCAATCCCTGCCTGACCCTCTCACAAACCACGCCTTTGCCACCTTACCTGAATGGGCAGAGCATCCCGGTGGTTCTGGCACATGCACAGAGCCATTCGCGACAGTGGCTCCAAAGTGTGTGTGTGTGTGTGTGATGCTGGCGTGGCTTTTGCACTGCCACAATGGGGCCTCCAGCAGCTGATTGGGAGATCCGCTGCCAAAGAGACTCGATAGGATTGGGCCATATGTAAAGTATTGCTCTTTCCTGTGCAGAGTTGGCCCTTGTTATCCGCAGAGGGTTAGTTCCTGAAACCTCCATGGATGACAAATTTCATGGATGCTAGAGTCTAGTATCTGGTGCACCACAAAGACACAAATAAATGCTCTGTTGGGTTTTTTGGGGGGAAATAAGAATTATGGTGAACCCTCCAAATCCACGATTCCCGTATTCACAGATTTAAACATCCATGAATCAAGCCACCTATGATGCACTGCAAAGACTTACCGGCTGCCTTCAGAAGTTGCTCCTTGGTCACACCAGGACGGTGATGCTCTCTATTGGCCTCTGTGGGTCACAGAAGGCCTCATGAAGCCCTCCGGAAGCAAGTTCTGATTTTTGGAAGCAAACCAGAATTCCCTTCTGAAAACCGTAAGTCATTTTCAGAGGCCTCCATAAGGCATTCTGAGAACGCGGAAGCCAATAGAAAGCATCATGGGCTCGGTGTGACATGGGAGCGGCGTCCAAAGACTGCCAGAAAATCTTTGCAGTGCATCGTAGGACCTCCAGTCTGTGGGTGACTTGACCCACGGATGATTAAATCTGCAGCTTTGGAACCCACAGACATAAGAACATAAGAACAGCCCCACTGGATCAGGCCATAGGCCCATCTAGTCCAGCTTCCTGTATCTCACAGCGGCCCACCAAATGCCCCAAGGAGCACACCAGATAACAAGAGACCTGCATCCTGGTGCCCTCCCTTGCATTTGGCATTCTGACATAACCCATTTCTAAAATCAGGAGGTTGCGCATACACATCATGGCTTGTACCCTGTTATGGACACGGAGGATTCACTATAATTCATATTTCCCAGAAAAATAAAAAAAACACAGAGCTTTTATTTGAGGTTTGCTCCTATATTAAGAGTTTTTGAATTTCCCTTTTATTCTTTCCAAGTTGGGGTAATATAAGGAGAGAAGCTTCTCACAGCTGCAAGTTGGAAGAGAAAATACCAGTGACAAGACGGCTTTCCTTCCCAGGAAGGCTATCAATGAGATACAGCTTTTGATACCCACTGGAAATTGCCTATATTAGCATTACGCATTCATGACACCAGCTTTATCAAGTATAAAGGACAGGGTGGAACCAAAGTATAAATCATATGGTAGTTTTTGGGTTGCTCTAATCTTCCATTCATTTTTTTTTCATCATTGAAAATACAGGGACATACTTTGCTTTTCATTGCCTTAACTAAATCTTAGCTTTATGCAAATACACATCTGCTCTTTAAAATCACACTGGATAAATAATCCACATTTATTATGAAACAACTAAAAGATCCCAAGGTATTTAGAGTGTATCTTTGGTTTTAAATTATTTGCTCCAAGCAGCAGCGAGGTCTAATGGTGATCAGTTTTGATGACCCTTCACTATTAATATATTTCTTCTGAACATAGTTAGTTGGCAGCCTTCAGTCTCGAAAGACTCTGGTATCGCGCTCTGAATGGTGGGAGTCTCTTCAGAACATGGGAGTCACATAATATTGTGGGAGCCAGTGCATATTAGATGCATTGTATGCAGACTGTGCAGCATGGCCTTTCCCAGTTTGAAGAGACACTTGGCCAACAGACTGAGGCAAAGAGGCAAAGAAGGAAGGCCCATAGCCAGGGAGACAGACCAGGGACAGACTGCACTTGCTCCCGGTGTGGAAGGGATTGTCACTCCCGAATTGGCCTTTTCAGCCACACTAGACGCTGTGCCAGAACCACCATTCAGAGCGCGATACCAGAGTCTTCCAAGACTGAAGGTTGCCAACATCTTGTATGTAAGACCATCATGCCCAATTCAACTGTAGAAGGCAACTGTAGATACCAGAAGGCCAACTGGGGAGAAAATACTAATGCTTGAAAAAGAAAAATTGAAAACTCAGCATGATCTCGCGTGCGTACAAAAGAACGGAGCATGGGATCATACTGGGATATCATACTGGGATTCCTTGATAGCCAGCAATTTTCAACCTTTTCCATCTCAGGGCACACTGACAAGGTACTAAAATTGCCAAGGCACACCGTAAGCTTTTTGGTAATTGACAAGGCACACCATGCTGCAGATGGGGGGCTAACATCCCCCAATGGCCCTAATAATAAATGGCCCTCCCCCAAATTCCTGTGGTGCACCTGCAGACCATTTGCGGCACACTGGTTTGAAAATTGCTATAGAAAGAGATTCACTCGCCATTGCTATTATATATAAACATATATAGGTTGGAAAAAACAACAACATCTCTTTCCCCCATCTCTTGTGTCTTCAAAGCAACCCTATGGTTGAGCAGGGATGGCTTTCAGAACTGCTTCGCTGGATAAAGAACTCCACATCGGTCCCTAACATGGGTCCTCTCACCTCTGTGCTGGCAAAATAGTCAGTGTAGACTTGAGTAGCCCTATTGCAGGGCTTGGGCCTTTCCCTGGGGGAAGGAGACAAATGTCCCTGTCCCCCAAGGAGATGCTGGTAGCTGTCTGCTGCATAGGATGCAGTGTCAGCCGTCAGGATTGGGCTGTCAATGAATCCTGGGTCAGACGGTGTTTTGTACCAGTTTCCCCAATACGTGTATTACTGTAGTCCAGATGAACTGTGAGGATGATCCAGTGAAGAAATGCACAAGGAAGGAAGGCAGAATTAAATGCTCACTCTGTCATTTCAGCTGATGTCAACAGCTGCCATCAAAATTAATGGACTTCATGTAAACGATAGGGGGGGAAAAAAAGGCTAGCGTTTGGCCAAGTTCCATTAAAAACCAATGCTACGGTTGTTGTCCTCCCCTCTCAGGGGGACCAAATATTTATTGGCAAAATCTTTACAACTCCTGGTAACTGCAACTGCAAACAAAGCAGCTTTCCTAGTTATTTGTTTGTCTGACTCAATTAGCAAGAATGTGCTTTGATACAGGATATCCAAGTTGCAGGCTCTAAACAGCAAGGAATTTTGCACACCTCAAATTCTCCCAATTTTTTCTTTCTTTCAAACTTAGCTATTCGGAAGGTAAAGGAGACCTGATCTGAGTGCCACTGAAGCCTCCACAATCTAGAGAAGTGGGACTGTGCGTATTCTAAGGTATTATTTATTTTTTCACATTTTTATACGGCCCTTTCTCCAAGCAGTGGCATAGCTGGCCTGATGTGCCACCACGGGACACGCTGGCCACCCCCTCCAACCTTGCCCCCTCACTCCAACCCGGAAGTAATTGCGGTGATATGATGACAACATCTCCACAGTTACTTCTGGACTGTTGCTGAGTTGCCTCCTGTCCACCGCCTCTACTGCGGTCATTCCCACAGTGCAGCCGCTGGGAGTGAGACCAGCCGGCTTCATTCCCAGTGGCCCCACCATGGGAATAATGGCCCCACCATGGCCCCACCATGCTGTGGAGGCAATGGGCAGAAGGACCTGCCCACAGCTTCTGCAGCAGTCATTCGGCATAGTCACTCAAAGTGACCGTGCTAAGAATCACTTTGAGGGTGGCGGGCAGGAGGACCTGTCGCCCCCCCAAGGGAGACCCAAAGAGCCATCCAGTACCATGTGGTACTATGGAGTTACACCACTGCCTCCAAAGAGCTCAGGGTGGTGTGTATTGTTCCTCTGCTCCCTTTGCCCTCACAACAACCCTGCAGGGTACATGAGGCTCAGAGATGGCCCAAGGCCCAAGACTGGTCCAAACTCACAGCCCACTCTGTGGGCCTCTCTGCTGCTCCAGACCACGACCCCCTTCCGGTTTTGTGATTGCAACTCGGATCTGGCCCCAGATACTAAATGACCATGGTATGTCACTGCACCTGGGATCCTCATGCTTGCCACCTTGGGTTCCAGAATTGAAGAATGGTGGTCTACAAATGAAATAAATTAATATCATGGTGTTGTTGGCATCCTTCAGTCTCGGAAGACTATGGTATCACGCTCTTAATGGTGGTTCTGGAAAAGAGTGTCCTCTCCAGTGCGCGAAGCCTGGGTAAAATAGGTATGGAGGATAGGCTGTTACCCATGCAGCAAATCCTCCCTCTCCACGTCACTGAAATGGTCCAATGGAAAGGCAGAGGCCAATACGGTTGGTTCCAGCAGCGTCGCAGTTGCCAGAATGTGACTGTATTCAGCCATGAACTGCCTCAGGGACTCCAGCTCCGGCTTTTGCCTCGAGGTTGACTCCTGAAGCCTCTTCCATAACTGGATGTAGCCACAAGGCAGTGGAGGTTTGGGATCAGAGTTTTCCTTCTCTCAGATGAGCTGCCTATCATGGTGTGTTGGATCAAGCTGCTCAATAGAATATATATAAGGATACATGAAGATTTTGTTTTACAGAGCATTTCATAAATAGGTTTCCACAACTCTAATTTTTAAAATCAAAGAGATATTTATTATCCTTACATAGATCTGTTAGGTGTTGTAAGGCTGGGAAACGGCTGACCCTTCGCACCTCCATACCGAAGGAGCGTGCAGTGACAGGCTAATGTGAGGACTGGAAGTCTCACTGTAAGCTAATTACATGTGGTAATTTAGTCTGGAGGAAGACCAACTTGAAAGTGAATCCAATTTAACGGTGGGGAGATTGTTATAAGAAACATCTCATTGTGAACTCAGAAGTCCCTTAAAGTGCTAATTTTTCACTTCAATAACCAGATTGCCGCAGCAAGGATTTGAAAATTGCTTAATATTCACAGGGTATTACTGGCACTAGGAAATGGAAAGTTAAAAAAAAAAAGAAAAAAAAGAGCTAAGACTTTTTTAAAGTTCCAATTTTGTGTGGGCCATTTAAAGGGCTGGGAGGAATTGGTAATATGCATTTGAGAAATGTCACATAACTTACATATCAAATTAATGCAATAAATAAATAGTAATGACAGAAATTCCCGCCCACCATTTGTACTCCAGGGTCTTATTAAATTGGATTAATTCAAAGAAGTTCCCCAAATATTTGAAATTAAACCAATTTTATACTCAGCCCAAGTTAGTGCTGCCCCCAGGCCGCATTTTGCATCTAATGACGCCATTGGGAGTGTGATGACCTCCCTGTTCACGTCACTCTTCATAGCAGGAACAGAACTTTATCTGATGCCACACTCCCAAATTCAGGAGATTTCCTGGAGGCATGAGCTGGTGGAGAGCATCCTATATGTTCTGAGCAATGTTCAAGATGGAACCATCTAGATGGAACCTAGTTGGAGCCTGGGCTGAAGATACTGTAAATATGCAAGAGATGGAAGCTGCATTGGCCATTTCGGCCAAGAATATTGTTCACATGGTCTTAGGCAGCAGTCAGAGAACTTCAAGGCTGCGGTTGCCTTTTGCAGGTCTTCCTGGTCTTCTCAATAAACTGGTTGAAGGTGAGGAAACATGGAAGGCTCATGGCAAAAATGGATACATTTCAGGTTACCTGAAATATGGTGGGCAGATGGTCTGATCTAAGAGTTTCTTTTGAGGTTGACATATATTTTTTTATTATACAGGTATTTATATGAAATTATGTTCTTGGAAAACCTCATTTGCAAATGTGTCCACATTCCCAGTTTAGAACGGGATACCAGGATTCTACCAGGATAGTCAAAAATTCCCTGCCAAAACGTTTTTGAGTAGACTCACAGTCCAATCCTACGCATGTCTACTCAGAAGTAAGTTCCATTAGTGTCAATGGGGCTTACTCCCAGGAAAGTATGGATAGGATAGGGCTGTCAAGACGAAGACATCAATGTGTCTGCATAAATTTGAACTTTTTGCAAGAGACGGACCTCTCGCAAAGGTTCTTTTTCATCCAGATGTTTTCAAAACTTTGCAGATGTGCCCCTTTGATGGGAAGATTTGAATCTCTGCAGGAGATCAAAAGGTCCACAAAGGCTCACCCTACTCAGGACATTTGCTTGGTATGTTTGCAGAAGATTGGCTATTCCAGTTCCAACAATGGGGAACTCATGCAGTAATTTGGGAACAGCAGTGGCGTTCATGGGAACATGGGTGTTCAGTAATCATGGGAACACCAGTAATATGAATGCCACAATTAACCCAAGGCCTTCTAATGTCATAAAGTGTATGTTTCATCCAAGGACAAATATAAGAGATGGTCCAATCCTAAAGGGGCCACGTGTTGTCAGTTTGCCTCTTCTGCTTGCATTGAGTGCCATAAAGCAGTCAGTGTCAGTCATAAAAGGTGCTCTGGCAGGGAGTTAGTACGCTACCAGAATGCTGGAGCCTTCCTGCCTGCACCAGTGAATCTGTAGGTGCCTGTCAAGAAATGTAAGCTGGTGGGAGAGGGGGGGAGGAGTGGGGATGGCAGAACTGGGGTAGTAGAGGGAGAATAGGGTGGCAATAGGGGCGGGGGGTGAGTGGATCCAGGAAGGGGGTTGGTTCAGTGGCTGCTGAATCCTAAACCACTTCCTGGACCTAACCATTGCATGGGTCCATGTGAACCCGTACCAGTTATTAAGCTAGCACAGGTCTGGGTAGACAACCACCCTGTGCCACGGAAACTTACCCCTAGATAAGGAAATGATTCTTCCCTTATCCAGAGGAGACGTCCACAAGTCCTCCCATGTGGGATTCCGTGGTAGCCATTTTGGTGCCATTGCATTGCAGGGGGTACTGAGAGCTGGATTGGGCTGTATGCGGTTTTTCTTAAAATCTAAAATTATTAATGAATGTCAGTAAATCTTCCTCAGATTTCTTAACTTCAGTGATTGTCTTTAATCTGCTGTTCTTTTAAGGCCCTGCACCGTCGTCAAAGGACGTCGAAATGACTGCCAAATTTTTACGTTCCCAAACCTGATCTTGAGTTAACTCAGCTATATTTAAATATACAAGCATCCCCTCTCACTGCAAACTTTAAAAAAAAAAAAATCCCTTGAGCAAATCCTCACATCAGTCTTTCACTTCCATTTATGATCCTCAAGACATATTAAATTAATTTTAATAGCACAATATTTTCATTTGTACTCCCTGGCTACCCAAATTAAACTAATTTATTTAGAAGACACAGTTTGGTTATTAGATAGGAACACAAGGCGAATACAAAGTCATTTGTTTGGATATAATGTTTTCCCTGGATAGTTGGGTTTTATGGGCTTTGATTTTCTGGTTGCAAAAGGCCTTCACACAGAAGAGCAGCAGTAGTTATACAAATAAATCCTGGGGCCAAACCCCCCCACAATTACATCCTAAAGTTCCATTCATTTATACACAGAGTGCCATCAGAATACATGGTGCCTTACAGCCCAATCCTGACCTGCCCAGCAACCAGAAGAGCAGTGATGTCAAAATAGCTACCCCTGTATCCTTTGGGCACCAAAGCAACCACCAGAGTGTCCTTGGAGGAAAGGCACAGTTCCCTCAATGGGTCTCCTCCAGTCTGTCTTGCTATTTTGCCAGTGCAGATGGGAGGAACTCCATGTCGGGCTTTGGAGCTTCGTGTTGGGCTTTCCAGCATTGGATTGGATCCAGCCGAGCAAGGCTCTGCCAGTCCCACCCCCTTCCCACCCCAGTTCAAGCGCAACTTGATTTTCGTGTTCCAAGTGAATGTCCACCAAAGCGTGAGTCTCCGCAAACCAGCCACTGGATCACGCACAGATGCTTTCAGGTTTCCCTTAAGGTTTCAGCTATTGCAAGCACTGACCGATCATGCAGGACTGCAAATGATCAGATGGTAAAGAACCTTTGTGTGTAGTTCATGCGCTTGAAGTGCATGACTTTTTCCAAGCCCGTTCATGCTACACTTGATTCTGATTAGCAGCTGTTACTCTGAACATACCTGATCTTGTCTGATCTTGGAAGCTAAGCAGGGTCAGGCCTGGTTAGTACTTGGATGGGAGACCGCCTGGGAATACCGGGTGCTGTAGGCTTATACCATGAGCTCGGAAGCTAAGCAGGGTCAGGCCTGGTTAGTACTTGGATGGGAGACCGCCTGGGAATACCGGGTGCTGTAGGCTTATACCATGAGCTCAGAAGCTAAGCAGGGTCAGGCCTGGTTAGTACTTGGATGGGAGACTGCCTGGGAATACCGGGTGCTGTAGGCTTATACCATAGTCTTTCGAGACTGAAGGTTGCCAACCTGATTGCAACCATTCTAGTAAGAGAGATGAAGTTTCCCCTGGTAGAATCTCCGCCTCTGGATCTTGATGTGCTTTTTGGAACCTGATCATCTGTCTGGCCATTATGGTGTTCTTGTCTGTTGCCCCAGTGATCTCAGCTCGCTGCTCAAACCTTGATCTCTGCCTGACCACCTCCACCCCTCCAATGTTTTCTTGCTGCTCCATACATACATCAGTTTCAGCCTGACCTGGTCTTCATACATTCCATTGGACCTTTCAGGGACCACTTGCAGCTTTGATCTCTCAGAGCCCGGAAACCAAATATACATGCCATGAAATTCCAGTTTACAGAATCATGCTGAAATGAACTGGGCTGGAGGTGAGTTTTTCAAGTATTTCTGTGTCCATCTAAAGGTGCCTCCTCTTTTAATTTTTGTACAGTATGTCTACTAAGATGTAAGTCTCACAGAGTTCAGTGGGGCTTATTCCCAGGTAAGAGTGTATAGGATTGTAGCCTTAGTTGTCCCCCCCCCCCCAGGCCAGGCATTCAGAAGGTGCAGAAATGCTCACAGGGGAAATTCAGATGTTTATGTACATTGAAGCAGCAGCAGGGCTTCCAAAGGCTTTTAATGTGCATTGATGCATAGCAACAGACGTTTCAAAAAAAGTCTTAATTCTGCAATTGGTTTTAAAGTTGACGTCTATGAACATCAGCGCACAAGGGGGTTTACCAAAGAATCCACATTACAAAATGAGCAAAAGCAAACACGTCAGCGAGAGCAACTGGGTTAAAAAATGGGTTTCAGTAATGGCATTTTGAATTGTTCTTTAATGACATCAAAATCAGTGGCATCGCTAGGAAGGTGCGGGGGGTGCGGACTGCACTGGGTGACACGCAAAGGGGGTGACGCGCACTGGGAGGGTGATGCGCTAAAATCGTGGTGGTTAGGGGTACACCATCACGTTATATACTATTGGGTGTGGAATTTCTGGCAGAATGCAATGCAAAAAACAGGAGTGAAATGTCTCCTTTCTACCAAAAGGTATTGGCAAACAACCGGAAAACAAAAAATGCATGGAGCCCAATGGAAAGTGAAACCGAGCCGTATTGTGTGTTTACTGGCGAGTAGGTGAACATGCCTTAGTCCGTCTGAAAGGGCAGGCTGAGAGGAATCCAACAACACCAGAATGGTCCTGTTCCAATGAATGTAGCCCCCCCAAAACACCCGAGAAGGAGGTCTCTCCCTCCAAGCTGGCGAATGTATTGAGCCCTATGGAAAGTGAAACTAAGCCATATGGTTGCATTCACTCACAAGTAAGCAAACATGCCTTGGCTCCTGGGCAGTTCAGGCAAAAGGAAATGTGCGGCCACCAGAATGGTCCTGATTTGATCAAATGGAGCTCAACAAATGCCCCAGAAGGCAGCCCCCCCCATAAAAAGAATGAAACAGAGGCTTGACAGGATAAGGTGAATCTTTTTGTTTTAAGCTGCAATTCTATCCACACTTTCCTGGAAGTAAGCCCCACTGACTATAATGGGACTTACTTCTAATTAGATTGGCATAGGCTTGGGCTCTCAGTCTTGAAAAACCAGATGGGTCCTGATAGTGATATGCTTGAAATATAAGAACTTAAACTGAACTGGGTACTGGGTAGGGGTGAAAATCTTACTGATTCTTTTTTTTTGCAGGAGGGGGGTGTTACTGCAGGCAGGCTACAGAGAAAATTCACTTGGTGGAACAGGGCTGACTTTCCCTTATTTATTTATTTTACTTTATTTATAATTATTTATTTTAATTTGCTTTATGATGGTCCTGGACAGATTGTCATTCTAAAAAGTGGGTTGCAGTGCTAAAAGTTTGAGAACTGCTCTAATAAGGTGTTAGTAAGTTGACACCCTGCGGGGAGGTGACACCACTAGTGACCAAAATCACAGTTTGCAAAAATAATACCATCATGTTATATATCAATCAATGTGTAATTTCGTGCAAAATGCAATGAAACAAACTGCGTTGAAATATCTTTATTCTATCAAAAGGTACAGCCCAAAATACCAGTGGGGGTGGGGCGATGGTAGAGCACCATGCCCACCACCTGGGGCGTTGCTCCGCCCACTGCATGGGGGTGACACGCTGGCCTCCTGCACCGGGTGACACGGACCCTAGTGACGCCACTGGGTGTAATGAGGGTGGATGTTGTGTCACAGCTCCTCCCCACTAGGTATCGTGCCTGCTTAAGGCACCCACTAGGTATCGTGCCTGCCTAAAGCTGGTTAGTTTCCCTTTGCTAACTCACCCGGGTAGTCAGAGTCAAGTCCCAGTCCAATAAATGCAGATTGCCAAATCACAGTCCAAAGTCAATATGCCGGGTCACAGTCCAAGGTCAAAGTCCAGGTAAGCCAGTTAGTCAATGCAAGGTGTCAAATCAGAGTCCAGAAACGATATGCCAGGTCACAGTCCAAGGTCAAATTCTGGTCTGGTTAGGCCAGGTCAGGTCTCCTCTGGGTCAGGGTAGCCTTTGTTCCTTCTGAAGCTGCCTTTTATCCTTTGTGTCCCATTAAGTGCAAATGCAGCTCAGCTGTGGGCTACCTCCTTAGCTCATTCAAAGTCCCATCAAGGTCAAATGAAGCTCAGGTGTCCAACCAGGTCTCCATTGGCCTTGATTGATTACAGCTGTGGAGCCAGTCCTGCCCTTCCCAGAGCTGTCAACCAGCTGTCATAACATGGAATCGCTGTCAACACCACAGCATCCACCTGATGATCTTCTGATCTTCCATTACAATGGAGCATGAGGGGCACCTGCCCTGGGTGCTACACCAAGGGGGGTACATGACTGCCCTTCAGGCTCCACCCTAGTTATGAAGGAACACTGGTGGCTTCATGCTCCCCTTGAAGCCTCCACAGGGGAAGAAACAGGAGCATAAAGCCACTGATTGAGTGCTCACTTCTCCAGGGAGAACCCAGAAGTGGCTGTCTTGCAAGTAGTGCAAGGCAGTCACTTTTGGGTTCTCCTTGGAAGAAGCATTAGTGACTTTATGATCCCATTCCTTCTACTTCAAAGGGAAACCTCCACAAGAGATGGAACAGGGGCACAAAGCCTCCACGGTGAGTGCTCCCTGCTCTGGGGAGTAGCCAGAAGTGACTGCTTTGCCCAACGCAGTCACTTCCGAGTTCTCTCTGCAAGAGTTACTTGTGGCTTTGCACACCCATCCCTTCTCTTGTGGAGGCTCCTCAAGGAGATGGAATGGAGCCAGGAAGCTGCCACAGCGAATGCTCCCTCTCCCTCACACTGCCCTGGGCGCCAGGGGAGTGTGTTAGGGCTCTGACTAAAGTCGATTAGGACGGAAAAAAAACACAACAACTTGGAAAACTGTAGGAAACAGAGGGTTGGGGAGAGGGGATCTTTTCAAACCCCTTGAAACCCAGTGCCTGTACTAAAAATCAAACCACGAAAACTCAGTGCCACGTTGATACGAGTTACGACGTGCTGTGATCTACAGACAGGCTTCACTTTAGCTCTTACATCCAATGATAGAAGTTTGGCAATGTGTGAAGTGGCTCAGAGTTTCCTGCACATAAATAAGATTAATTGTCAGGGGGAGAGCTATAAAAAATGTACGCGGAGTAATTCCTTTACAAGTCGGTGCTAGCATGTCAGGCTGGATATCTGTGTAGAATGTTAATATTTAATGGAGAGTTTCGATTTTAATATGCTTTGGTTTTGGATTCGATCTGAGTTTTGATTTGGGGTAGTCTAAATAAATAACAAATCTTTACATTCCTCTGTGTTGCAGGCCTTCAGAAGATGGCCATCATATCTCCCCTCATGGCCCAATTCGATGCAGGGCCTAGGGCAGCGGATCTTATGATCTGCCGTGCAAAAGGCCAGAGTCACCCTGCACCCACCTACAAATCCTTTTACACCTTTTAACACCTGGTTACAGGCCATGGGTCCTGTTTATAAATTGCTGCTGGTTGCTCTTTTAAACTTTTTATGGGATTGCTGTTTTTCAGATGTCTGTGAACATGTTTTTACCTTGTTTTAAATTATGTTTTTAATGTGTGTTTTAATTATTGTCGTAAGCTGCCTTGGGTCCCTTTGAGGAGAAAGGCGGGACATACATACATACATACATACATGCATACATACATACATACATACATACATACATAAAATCCTTCATTAAAAAATACCAAGATTTTAAAAATATTGGCCAGTAGTGGTGTCATCCCCTCCCCCCATGCGCATAATTCAGCCCCTAGCCCCCTAGCAATGCAACTACTGGCATAGATCCTAGTAACCCCATAGAGGCTGCCGGGGTTTTACCTGGAGTAAGGGGTAAGGGACAAATGTCCCCTTCCCATGTTGTAACCTCTGTTCCCAGGCTCACTCATGCAGTTTGTCTCCACAGTGCTTGTCGAGACCTCAAAACACATTGCCTTGTGCAGAGGTTCATATAGGTTTCACCCATTGCTATTCTGGAGTCTTCTGTGTTTAAATCTTTTTTAAAAGTGGCAGCATAAATTACAGCTAGACCAACATACTGGGATTCTGTGCCCGTTTGTGATTGTTTTGCAACCAGCGAGATAGTTCTCTGAATCAAAGACGAAAGGTTTATATGAAGGGGAAAAGTCAGATTGGGTGATTGCAATAATGTTTACCATTTCTTTGTGTACATGAGACAGCCAAACACCAATAAATAGCCTTGTTGTGTTTTGTGTTTTAAAGAACCAGCCATGTTTCTACAGTCCATGCCTGTCTGAATGGTCTCTACATCCCCAATACTATGCACTCACTTTGAATACAATCATATATTCATTAGGAAGTATCTGGAATGATTAAAACAGGATAACTTTCGGGGAAAACATCAAACTATCAAACATTCGTTTCTGCTTATGGTTAGGGTGTTATACAAAGGATTGCTTCCCCGCAACAAAAGAATCAATGAAATGGATTTTCTATGCTGTCTAATTTCTCCAGCATAACAATCTGATACTATCTGTACTTTGAAAATTTAATAAGTAATACAATAGTGTTGGCAAACAATACTCTTCTTTTCCTCCTCCAAAAAGTTTAAAAAAATTCACAGCCTCTTGTAAATACCAAGCTCGGAAGGACTCTAAATTATGCATTAGGACCTGAGGTTCTCCAACCAGACTATTCAGTAACTGTTAAATGCAAAAACACCTATAAATAAGTAAACTTTACAGATCCACTTTATTCTTTTTTTTCCCCACCAGAATAAAATATCTCCACGTTTCCAAACTCTGGTTTAATTTTATACGGGTCTAGTGGCAATTCCTGCTTTTTATAAGGAGAGACACATTTAAAGGTAGTAAGGAACTGTCCAAAGTCACAAGAGTGAAATTTGAGCTACTTTTGGAACTAATCTGCCAGTCACCCTCCTTGGCCTTAATTCTAACTATATCGGACACAGGGGAGGATCCAAGTAGTGGCCGTGGGTCCGTGCCCCTCCCAAAACTGTTGCTCCAGTGGGAAAGGACCCCTGCCAGAATGGGGAGCAAAGTCAGGCACCAGGGGAATACCCACTGGGAAGGGTAGTGACATCACGCTCTGGCTGTCCTGAAGTCTTGCTGGACCTTGGGCAGGCCATGTGGCCAGAAGAAGCAGGGCTCCCTGACCTGGTGGCTGGACTCATTAAGAGCCTTCCTGTTGAGGAAGGAGGTTGCTTTTTTAGGGAGCCCCCCCCCAACACAAACACTTGATCTGCTCTAATTGGACCACCATGTTGGCAACCTTCAGTCTCGAAAGACTCTGGTATCGTGCTCTGAATGGTGGTTCTGGACCAGCGTCTAGTGTGGCTGAAAAGGCCGATTCGGGAGTGACAATCCCTTCCACACCGGGAGCAAGTGCAGTCTGTCCCTGGCCTGTCTCCCTGGCTATGGGCCTTCCTTCTTTGCCTCTTAGCCTCAGACTGTTGGCCAAGTGTCTCTTCAAACTGGGAAAGGCCGTGCTGCACAGCCTGCCTCCAAGCGGGCCGCTCAGAGGCCAGGGTTTCCCACTTGTTGAGGTCCACTCCTAAGGCCTTCAGATCCCTCTTGCAGATGTCCTTGTATCGCAGCTGTGGTCTACCTGTAGGGCGCTTTCCTTGCATGAGTTCTCCATAGAGGAGATCCTTTGGGATCCGGCCATTGTCCATTCGCACAACATGACCGAGCCAACGCAGGTTTCAGCAGTGCATACATGCTAGGGATTCCAGCACGTTCCAGGACTGTGTTGTTTGGAACTTTGTCCTGCCAGGTGATGCCGAGAATGTGTCGGAGGCAGCGCATGTGGAAAGTGTTCAGTTTCCTCTCCTGTTGTGAGCGAAGAGTCCATGACTCATACACTGTTAAAACATTTAATAACTTTTTTTTGTCTTTCAATTACTTTTTTGGTGGAAACTGCTTTGTGAATGTCTTTTGTCGAAAAGCAGTGTAAAAATACTCAGCATCACGATCATCGTGCCAGCCATCGCCAGCAGACTGCTTAACACCCCTAGCCCTCAGTAACTTCAACTGGTGCAAAACGTGGCAGTTAAGTTGTGAACTGGGGTTGCTCAGTGGGCTGACACTGCCTCAATTCTATGTCTCTGAGCCCAAATCAAGGAGCCGGTTGTGACCTTATAACAATCCTATGCATGTCTGCTCAGAACTACGTTCTATTCGACTCAATGTGACTTAGGGCGCAACCCTAACTTGCGCTAGAACAGGCAAGCCAGGAGGCTTGCGCTGTATCCAGAGCGGGATTGTGGCCAGCAGCAGCTTAACCAGAGGCAAGGGGAAACTTTTCCCCTTACCCCTGGGTAAGGGCTGCTGGCCACAATGGGTCTCCTCGGACTTGCGCCACCTCCTGAGATGGCACAAGTCTGAGGAGAGCGGAGAAGCTTAAAGTCGCTCTGTTCTCCCCGGGAACAGGGGTTGGAATATGGCATGACTGCAGATCCCAGCCCTGCCTCCCTCTCCTCACCCGCCTGCCCCCGGGGCTGGCCATTGCTCTCCCTACCCCCACCCAGGAACGCTTCCCTCCCTCCCTCCATAATACAAAGACAGCCAACCTTTCAACTTTAGGGTGGAAGGTGCACCTACCGAAATTCCTTCTTCTGCACATTTGTTAAAGATCCAGGAGCCCTAAAATTCAAAGGTTGGCCACCTCTGGTCTAATACATATAAAATGAGCATTTTTTTTTAATGCTTTAAAACAAGGTTGGGTAAGAATTTACGGAAGTTCTGTGCCTACAAGATAATTTATTTCAATGGACTAATGTTGGGAAATGGATTTGTGCTTTGCCCGGTCTCTAAAGGAACACTTTCTTCTATATGAACCTGTTTGTCCACTGTTAATTTTTACGTTGGTATTTCTACTGCTTTTTAAGATAGTAGACATTGTTGTCTTTTTAGATTTTTTTCTTAGATAGACAATGGCTATTGTCAGTTTAAATTCTGGCTATAAACCACTTTGATGAAAAACTGTTTAGAAATTCAAGAAGTCAGCCAGTAAATAAATACATATTTACAATATTTCCTTACCAGTAGAAGCTGCTATTTCTTATCTTACTATTCATTCACTAGGTAATTTTTTGTGAGTATCATTTGATAGAATCTTTGTTATGTTTTTAAACAGATGTGTTAAGCAAACCATCTTAGCAGAATTTGTCGAGAGCTGGGGCATAAACCCTGTGAATAAAGAGAGCTTTTTTAAGCAGAGTGTTTGCCTGTGCAGAGAAATTGCTTGTTCGTTTCCAATTGTAACTAAGAAGACCCAAGATAGCTGGGATGTCCCTGGTTCTCTTAAGTGCAATGTTATGAAGGATGGCCAACTTTCATATCTGTCTCAGACAGACCCCAGTTTCAGGTAAACCATTTGCTCATTTAATCTTGACAGCCAATAAATATTGTTTCAGAGTAAAGCAGAATGCCCACTTTTTTAAAAGTAGCTCTGTAGAAAGAATTTTTTTTTTTAATCATTGTAAATTACCTGAAGACATCCAGGGCTCCCCATTTCCTGTTCAGAAGAATAGGAAGCACTGGAAACAACAAAGGCAAGAAAAGCATTTCATGATATATGTGGGATGTGGAGAAGCCACTTTTGGCAAAAGTCCCAGAACACTTCTTATTATAGCTGTGTTGGGGGAAAAAAATGTGCAAAAAGGTAGGCGCAAGAGAGCATGAAGCCTTTCTAAGTAAGCAGGCCAAACATATAACAAGCTTGAAAGCAGAATTGAGGTCAAAAGACGAATGGAACCAGTGGCTGAAATGAAAAGTCCATCAAGTGGTCCATACCATACTTAGGTCCCCAGATTGGGGGGGGGGGAGGGAAAGCTTTGATATCGGGGTCATATGAGGGACATTAGATGGGGGATTCGATTATTAGAAACATAGAGAGGGGGGTTTGCGACGGATGTGAGGACCGCATGGTGACTTGCCTGCCTGGTGCGAAGGTTGCGGACATCACTTCTCGTCTAGACAGGCTAGTAGACAGTGCTGGGGGAGAGGTAGCGGCTGTGGTGCATGTCGGCACCAACGACGTGGGCAAGTGTAGCTGGGAGGTCCTGGAGGCCAAATTTAGGCTTTTAGGCAGGAAGCTGAAAGCCAGGACCTCAAAGGTAGCGTTCTCTGAAGTGCTACCTGTTCCACGCGCAGGGCCAGCTAGGCAGGCGGAGATCAGGGGTCTCAATGCGTGGATGAGACGGTGGTGTAGGGAGGAGGGGTTTAGATTCGTTAGGCACTGGGGAACGTTTTGGGACAAGCGGGGCCTGTACAAGAGGGACGGGCTCCATTTGAACCAGAATGGAACCAGACTGCTGGCGCATAACATTAAAAAGGTGGCAGAGCAGCTTTTAAACTGATCCCTGGGGGAAGGCCGACAGGAGCCGAGGGGCATCCGGTTCGGGACTCCTCATCCCTATGGGATGAGGATGGGGAGGTTAGAGAACAACAAGACAAAGGCAGGGTAGGAGAAGAAATTGGGAAAGGTAGGGAGATGGGATGTGATAGACGGTTTGGCACAATGAGAGGATGCGGGGACAAAGGAGCGAATAAGCAGCCCATCCTGGGGCATTCCGTGTATAAATGCTTTTATGCGAATGCCCGAAGTCTACGAGCAAAGGTGGGAGAACTGGAATGTCTGGTGACAAGGGAAAACATTGACATAGTGGGCATAACGGAAACCTGGTGGAATGCGGAGAATCAGTGGGATACCGCAATCCCGGGCTATAAACTCTACAGGAGGGACAGGCAGGGGCGTGTTGGAGGTGGGGTGGCCCTTTATGTTAAGGAAGGGATAGAATCCAGCAAAGTAGAGATTGAAGGTGGGTCCGACTCCACCGTAGAATCTCTGTGGGTTAAATTACCAGGCTTGAGCAGCGATGTAATACTGGGGGTGTGCTATCGTCCTCCAGACCAGAAATCTGATGGGGACCTTGAAATGAGGAAACAGATCAGGGAGGTGACAAGGAAGGACAGGGTTGTAATCATGGGGGACTTCAATTATCCTCATATTGACTGGGTCAATTTGTGTTCTGGTCACGATAAGGAAACCGAATTTCTTGACGTGCTAAATGACTGTGGCTTAGATCAGCTAGTCACGGAGCCCACCAGAGGACAGGTGACTCTGGATTTAATTTTGTGCGGTATGCAGGACCTGGTTAGAGATGTAAACGTTACTGAGCCATTGGGGAACAGTGATCATGCTGCGATCCGTTTTGACGTGCACGTTGGGGGAAGAATACCGGGCAAATCTCTAACAAAAACCCTTGACTTCCGACGGGCGGACTTCCCTCAAATGAGGAGGCTGGTTAGGAGGAGGTTGAAAGGGAGGGTAAAAAGAGTCCAATCTCTCCAGAGTGCATGGAGGCTGCTTAAAACAACAGTAATAGAGGCCCAGCAGAGGTGTATACCGCAAAGAAAGAAGGGTTCCACTAAATCCAGGAGAGTGCCCGCATGGCTAACCAGCCAAGTTAGAGAGGCTGTGAAGGGCAAGAAAGCTTCCTTCCGTAAATGGAAGTCTTGCCCTAATGAAGAGAATAAAAAGGAACATAAACTGTGGCAAAAGAAATGTAAGAAGGTGATAGGGGAGGCCAAGCGAGACTATGAGGAACGCATGGCCAGCAACATTAAGGGGAATAATAAAAGCTTCTTCAAATATGTTAGAAGCAGGAAACCCGCCAGAGAAGCGGTTGGCCCTCTGGATGGTGAGGGAGGGAAAGGGGAGATAAAAGGAGACTTAGAGATGGCAGAGAAATTAAATGAGTTCTTTGCATCTGTCTTCACGGCAGAAGACCTCGGGCAGATACCGCTGCCCGAACGGCCCCTCCTAACCGAGGAGTTAAGTCAGATAGAGGTTAAAAGAGAAGATGTTTCAGACCTCATTGATAAATTAAAGATCAATAAGTCACCGGGCCCTGATGGCATACACCCAAGGGTTATTAAGGAATTGAAGAATGAAGTTGCAGATCTCTTGACTAAGGTATGCAACTTGTCCCTCAAAACAGCCACGGTACCAGAAGATTGGAGGATAGCAAATGTCACGCCTATTTTTAAAAAGGGAAAGAGGGGGGACCCGGGAAACTATAGGCCGGTCAGCCTAACATCTATACCGGGTAAGATGGTGGAATGCCTCATCAAAGATAGGATCTCAAAACACATAGACGAACAGGCCTTGCTGAGGGAGAGTCAGCATGGCTTCTGTAAGGGTAAGTCTTGCCTCACAAACCTTATAGAATTCTTTGAAAAGGTCAACAGGCATGTGGATGCGGGAGAACCCGTGGACATTATATATCTGGACTTTCAGAAGGCGTTTGACACGGTCCCTCACCAAAGGCTACTGAAAAAACTCCACAGTCAGGGAATTAGAGGACAGGTCCTCTCGTGGATTGAGAACTGGTTGGAGGCCAGGAAGCAGAGAGTGGGTGTCAATGGGCAATTTTCACAATGGAGAGAGGTGAAAAGCGGTGTGCCCCAAGGATCTGTCCTGGGACCGGTGCTTTTCAACCTCTTCATAAATGACCTGGAGACAGGGTTGAGCAGTGAAGTGGCTAAGTTTGCAGATGACACCAAACTTTTCCGAGTGGTAAAGACCAGAAGTGATTGTGAGGAGCTCCAGAAGGATCTCTCCAGACTGGCAGAATGGGCAGCAAAATGGCAGATGCGCTTCAATGTCGGTAAGTGTAAAGTCATGCACATTGGGGCAAAAAATCAAAACTTTAGATATAGGCTGATGGGTTCTGAGCTGTCTGTGACAGATCAGGAGAGAGATCTTGGGGTGGTGGTGGACAGGTCGATGAAAGTGTCGACCCAATGTGCGGCAGCAGTGAAGAAGGCCAATTCTATGCTTGGGATCATTAGGAAGGGTATTGAGAACAAAACGGTTAGTATTATAATGCCGTTGTACAAATCTATGGTAAGGCCACACCTGGAGTATTGTGTCCAGTTCTGGTCGCCGCATCTCAAAAAAGACATAGTGGAAATGGAAAAGGTGCAAAAGCGAGCAACTAAGATGATTACGGGGCTGGGGCACCTTCCTTATGAGGAAAGGCTACGGCGTTTGGGCCTCTTCAGCCTAGAAAAGAGACGCTTGAGGGGGGACATGATTGAGACATACAAAATTATGCAGGGGATGGACAGAGTGGATAGGGAGATGCTCTTTACACTCTCACATAATACCAGAACCAGGGGACATCCACTAAAATTGAGTGTTGGGCGGGTTAGGACAGACAAAAGAAAATATTTCTTTACTCAGCGTGTGGTCGGTCTGTGGAACTCCTTGCCACAGGATGTGGTGCTGGCGTCTAGCCTAGACGCCTTTAAAAGGGGATTGGACGAGTTTCTGGAGGAAAAATCCATTATGGGGTACAAGCCATGATGTGTACGCGCAACCTCCTGATTTTAGGAATGGGTTAATTCAGAATGCCAGATGTAGGGGAGAGCACCAGGATGAGGTCTCTTGTTATCTGGTGTGCTCCCTGGGGCATTTGGTGGGCCGCTGTGAGATACAGGAAGCTGGACTAGATGGGCCTATGGCCTGATCCAGTGGGGCTGTTCTTATGTTCTTATGACACTTCCCAGAAGTATTGCTTGAAAGCTGGAAAGTGGATAAATCTGTTTTCTTTTAATGCATCACCTACTGTAATGGCATACATGACTGCAACCTGCACTCCCCCAGTCCTTCTCGAGCCTGCTTGTCAGAGCGTAATGTAGTGGAGACCAAAATACATTCCACTGTAATTGTTTCTGTCTCATGCACCAGCGTACGTCTAGTTCTTTTCATCCCTCAACTCCCTTCTGCACCACTTCGCACGCGCATTCGTGACAAAATATATGAGCGCATAAACACTTAATATTTTTTGTCCAGCAAAGTTGCGTAAGATTTGTTTTGTTTTTGAGAGAGACAGCAGGGGGAAAAAAAAAGTCATGGAAATATCAGACCAGATGCTGTGATTGTCAATCATTTTTTTTTTTTACATGGTAAAGCCACCATGGGACTTTACTTGTCATTCTGATGTGAGAGCGCCTTCTGAATCCGCCCCCGTGCATTGAGATGAGAGGTTTACTAAATGCTGAGAGCTTGACCTTTGGAGGAGGAATGTGTGAAACGTCTTGCAATTATTTTCAGAAATTATTTTTGCCTTGCCTAAAAAGAGACTATCTATTCAGGACAGTTATGCTCAGAACAGAAGCACAGCAGACACACGCCCATAAGTCGACCCCACAGATAAGTCGAGGGCAGGTCTTGAGCCAACAACCATGGAATTTTCTATGACCCTCGGATAAGTCGGGGGTTAAACTTAGGGGGGTGTATGACTATAGTTTTGTCTGATTTTACTCAAGGCCAGATGCTGAAAAATAACCCACCACTAATTGTTACCTAAGAACTGTAGTCTCTAATTTATTTAAAACATAGTAAAAGATCACAAGATACATGTTTATTCTTTTTAAATTCTGGTCTACATCACCTTTTTGTAAGCACTATCAGAGTAAGTGCACTGTAAACAACATACCAGTAAAACAGTGGTTCCCAACCTGGTATTCATGTACTCCCAGGGACACTCAACAGGACCTGTAGGGGTACTTGAAAAAGAATGGAATAATGGCAGAAAAAGGCAAGTCCTGCTCCAGAATGCCTTGCAAGACAGGAATGCCTTGCAAGGACCAGCAAGGCAGGGAGGGAGGTAGCTAGTTGGCTGTGAAAGCCCCACCAATAGCTAGTTTTTGGTCATCAATTCATGTATGAACCAGTGATTGAAAACCAGCACAGTAAAAAAGCTGAAACATAATATGGAAAGTGATCAATCACCCAGAACTTCTCAGCACACTTCTGGTGCAAAGCAGTGCAAAGGCAGAGTCTTCTGTTCTTCAAGCAGATAAAAAGAGAAAGCACTGTGATGAATACATGAAGTCTGGGCTTTCATATAGAGGAGATGAAGGCTTGTATTATTAATTACAAACATTTTGCTAATATGAAGGGTACAATTTATGGAAATAGGCTGCCAAGGGATATGCAAGTGAAAAAGGTTGGGAACCACTGCAGGAGATCCATGAATCAAATCCACCTTTAAGGTGTCTGGTGTGTTAAGCCAGAAGCTCTATGTATAACATACAACCCATAACACATAACTGGGAGTGTGCAATTCAGTTCACAGCAGAGAGATGGAGTTGCATATATTTGCAACCCTTTTTACTCAGAAGCAGACCCACTGCTTTCCATGGGTGTTATTCTTAAGTAAGGGTGCATTGAATTGTAGCCTGCTTCAGATGGAAAGGAGGATTACCATCCTGATATTTCAAAAAACAGACCTGCTTTGCAAGCATTTGCCAAGCAGAACCAGGCTGCAGCAGAAGGAAGGAGAATACAAATTGCTTCTAAGGAGCTGTGCGTGCCTGCTGCTTGAGAAACTTGGCACCTGTCTGCCCTTGAGAAACGAAAGTGTTCAGAGTTGAAAGGCTCTGCCCTCGGATTGACCCTGAGATCAGGTGAAGTGATAACTGGAACTTGATTACTTGGCAGAAATTTCACGTACTATAGGCGAGTATCTACGGTAATTTCCATTAAAAAAAAATTAAGGCTTCCAAATGGTTAGTTTGCATGTTATTTTGGAGTTTGACCAAAGTATAAGAAATGACTTGCTATTTCACTAGTAGTCCGGGGCTTATCATCATTTCCATTCAATTATAAGCCATACTTTCTATAGCAGCCAGTTTGGTTTACCTTTCACCTTTGGACACAGGGTGTAAGCCTATCTATACTTGGAATAACAGCCCAATCCGGACTGCAATGGTGGCACTGGGTGCAGTGGAGCCAAAAGGGTTACCGCTGCATCCAGTGGTCCTGTGGATACCAATGAAGATCCCGTCTGGACAGATCCCGCAATGGGGCTACTTGACTATTTTGCTGGCTGTTTTGCTGGTGCAAACTGGAGATGCTCTGTGTTGGGCTTTTCAGCCCAACAAGGAGGACAGGATCCAGTGGAGGGAACTCCACTGGTCCCACTCACCTCCTGGGCCAGTCCCCCCCCCGGTGGATACCAAAATCTGTAACACCGGGGGCCCAAATTTAAAGGACTTTCTAAAAAGCATGTCAAAATTGAGTCTCCTGCCTACTTGCGGCAAAACCGCACTGCTTCCAGTGCTATTTTTTAGAGCTGAAAGACCCAATTGTGTGTCATGCAGTTGTGTGTCCTGGCTTCTCCAGTGTTTGCTCCAAGATGCATTGTGATGCATTCAGGGGCAAGACTAGGAGGAGCCAGGAACCTCACTGTGACCGAAAGTGGGTCTTACAGCTCTAAAAATAGTTGGAAGTTTGGAAACAGCATCGTTCTGCTACAGGAAGGTAGGAAACTCAGTTTTGGCATGCTTTTTAAAGAAAGCCCCAGATAAAATCCACGGATGATAGGCCTGTGGATACCACAGCCCTTTGGCATATCATAATAAATGTAACACTACAAAATATATGTACATTTCCCTAAGACTACCTGCAGTCTTGCCCTGCAGACTTTCTTTCTTTCTTTCTTTCTTTCTTTCTTTCTTTCTTTCTTTCTTTCTTTCTTTCTTTCTTTCTTTCTTTCTTTCGCAACCAAGACACTATTCTGTGATGCCACACAAATGACTAGTACATCCCAAACTAAAATGATGAATGTTGAGCACAGACCTCTGCTTGATGGATATCCATCACATGACTACCTCCTATCTTTCCTCATGGTTGCAGCGTGATGGAATGAACTCACAAAAAAAATTACGACGAGAAGCCGTGCTTTGCATTTGAACACAATAAATTTCGAAATTGGCCATGAGTGCTTGAATGGAATACATTGCTTTCAATTTATAACCTTAACAGAACGTGGAAAGTGTTTGTAGTATAGGCAAAGGCAATAGATGACTCACTCTGTCTTTACCCACTCTGTTCCAAAACCTTTGCACATACCGGCTAACGTGGTAAAAGCTTGTGGCCAGTACCTTTGTTAGGATTGCAAATTCTCTTTGCGGAATTGTTCTTATTTTTTTCTATGTGTATTTGGTGGGCCGCTATGAGATACAGGAAGCTGGACTAGATGGGCCTATGGCCTGATCCAGTGGGGCTGTTCTTATGTTCTTATTCTTGCAGGTCATAAAATGGAAAATTGGGGGATTTTCCAACTCTTAAGGCCAGAGCTGTGGATCAGGGATTGCAAGGAAAGAGGGGCTGGTTCAGAACTCTTGGGAATAAGTAGTGTTCCCCAGAGTCCAGTCCTATGCATGTCTACACAGAAGTAAGTCTCACTATGTTTAATGGGATTTACTCCCAGGTAAGCTTGCAGCCTCAATGCCTCAACTGCCAGCCTGAATCCAAATTGATCCCTGGGGAAAAGTTCACCTGCTGCTAGTTTAGTAGTCTCAAACATTTAAGACCCAAGGCCTGCCTTTAAACCCAATAACCTGCATAAGATCCACTTTTTCTTGTTAACTGGCAGCCCAATCCAATGCCAAGTGCTAACCCGGCAATGGGTGTCATGAAGGTACCACAAGGCACTTTGCACTTAGCATGTCCATCTTTCTCCACTCTTGGGTGATCAAATGCAAAGGAAGATTATGTCCGAGAAGAGAGGAGTTTTGGCTTTCTCAGCTTTGCATAAGATGCTGCAGCTGCAAGGTTCAAAGAGATTTACTGCAGTTTTTCAGCAGCTGAATTCAGCCGAGGAACCCCTTGCTTTCAGGAAGTAGTTTAATTGCTGCATTATCATCTCGGGGACACACAAGTTTGAGTTAAGCCCAAGAGGCCAAGTGAGAGATGGTTTTTGTCATTTGCCTAGCTCTTGCAGGAGTGTCTGCCCTAGACCCTTTGAGAGACTTTTGCATTGAATAAATAGTTCCTCTTTTCCCCAAGGAGCTATGTGGAACATCTTGCCATTTCCTGAATGCAATATAATAAAATGCCAACTTGCATGATGATTTTTGTTTGATGCCAAAAGGCTAAAATACGGTGACCAAAGAGATGTTGAGTTAGCCACATACATCATTTGTCTTTCTCTCTGTAATAGCAGATTCTCCTGGGATAATAAACATATTATGCTATTAAATTCTCAGCAGTTTACTATAAATAGCACACATTACCGTGGATTCAGGACCTATACAACCATGTCTACTGGGATTCATAATGCACAGTATTAAATTGGTGTGTGTGTGTGTGTGTGCTTTTTTTTTTTTTTTTTTTTACTTCCACTGTGCAATCTAATAGATTCACATGTGTACTGAAAAAAAGTAGAGCAAAAGTCTAGCTCTATTACTAAAATTGGGGAAATGTTCAAATCACAGAGGAATTCCTACCGTCACTTTTTCACTTTCCAAAATTGCAGGAGCTTAAAATTGAAGCGGTTGGGTATAGTTTCCAAAACGGTACATTTCTCTCCCCGGCACTGGAACAACCTTGAGAACTTGGAGGCTGGGGAAGTTTAAATCCCCGGTTGTTGACACGTTCAAGCAATACCTACTATTTCATTTCAAAAAGTGTCAGTACAAGATGGGAGAACTGGTATCTATTAATACACAACGCCTACACAACGCCAAGGAAATGTCATCCTGGCCCACACAATTTGTGACCCACAAAGCTGAATGCAGCCCACCAGCTATGTATTGTGTTGTATCCTGTCAGACACTTTGACAACCACTCTGTTTTTTGAAGTCCCTGCAAGGAACCCAGTTTGACAAAATCCCTGCTGGGCTGTCAAACATGGCAGCACAAAACTATGCAAAACTATGCAAGGAAAGTCCATGATCATTTTTTAAAAAATGAAACGAAACTTTGAAAGGAAACAATTTTGGGTTGTAAAGTGGAAAGAGAAGGGCTTAGAGCAGAGGTTCTGAAACTGTTACCCTGCATATGCCTGATCTTGTCTGATCTCGGAAGCTAAGCAGGGTCAGGCCTGGTTAGTACTTGGATGGGAGACCGCCTGGGAATACAGGGTGCTGTAGGCTTATACCATAGTCTTTCGAGACTGAAGGTTGACAACCATTTTCTGAAACTGCAACAATGCCCCAGCCAGGGAAGCTCTGTCACTGCCCCCTTATGGGGTGGGGTGACAGTGACAATGGCGATGTGACAGCCATGATCACACTGTTGCCAGGGTGGAAAGGGTTTTTTTTTTTTAAACTTACCTTACACTAAGTCTCTCCAGAGAGTCTGGGGAGCCTGCAACCCCCTCTGCAGATCTCCCTGTGCCTCTAAAGTGTTGGAAAGTGCTTAAAAATAAACCCCACTTCTGGTTTTGTGACAAAAACTGGAAGTGGCTTTTTAAAACATTTCACAGCAAATTGGAGGCGCAGGGAGGCCAGCAGAGAGGGTCGCGGGCTTCCCAGATCTTCCAGAGCGCCATAGCAAACCCCAGGTAGGTTAAAAAACCCCTTTCTTCCCTGGCAGAAGTGTGACAATGGTTGATCGTGTCACCACTCCCTCCCCCACAAACACTTATCAGTTTCCAAACTCTTCCAAGGTGGCAAAGCAAAGCGGAGGCATATCCTCTACCTTGCTTTTGCCCCCAAACAGGCTCTGAGAGCAAGGGGCAGCTTACATAGCGAGTTTCTGAGCCGTGTGGCACTTGTAGATCTGCCCCCCTCTGGCTCTGCAAAAGCCTGCCAAAATTCCATCTTCTATACCAGGGGTCTCCAAACCTTGACCCGGGGGCCAGATGTGGCCCGCAGAGAGCCTCTCTTTGAACTGTGCGTGGCCAGCCTCTGATCCCCTGAGAGCCTCTGGTCCAGTTGACCAAACAGAACCAGAGTTGTGCTTGTGTGTGCTTTATTTCCTTAGCTATGTTGGTGCTTGGAGAAATCCTGGACATTTGAACCCATTCATTCATTCATTCATTCATTCATTCATTCATCTAAGAACATAAGAACAGCCTCACTGGATCAGGCCATAGGCCCATCTAGTCCAGCTTCCTGTATCTCACAGCGGCCCACCAAATGCCTCAGGGAGCACACCAGATAACAAGAGATCTCATCCTGGTGCCCTCCCTTTCATCTGGCATTCTGACATAGCCCATTTCTAAAATCAAGAGGTTACATCATGGTTTGTAACCCGTAATGGATTTTTCCTCCAGAAACGTGTCCAATCCCCTTTTAAAGGCGTCCAGGCCAGATGCCATCACTGCATCCTGTGGCAAAGAGTTCCACAGACCAACCACACGCTGAGTAAAGAAATATTTTCTTTTGTCTGTTCTAACCCTCCCAACACTCAATTTGAGTGGATGTCCCCTGGTTCTGATGTTATGTGAGCGTGTAAAGAGCATCTCTCTATCCACTATGTCCATCCCCTGCATAATTTTGTATGTCTCAATCATGTCCCCCCTCAGGTGCTTCTTTTCTAGGCTGAAGAGGCCCAAACGCATCTAAAATGGAATCTAAGTTTCATCTCTAATGCATTTATTTAAATTTTATATTTAATTTTTTTTCCCGTCCCTCGACATCATGCCAGATATTTGATGCGGCCCTTTGGCTGAAAAGTTTAGAGACCCCTGTTCTATACAATGATTAAAGATATAGGCACTCTGCCCCACTTTGTTTCTGGTAGCCCAGTGCATGTACCATCCCGATATGAATGTCCAAGGGCAGTGAATTTCAAAGCTCAGTTGCTGCAGAGGAAAAAGAATGAACAGAGGAAACAGTCGGTGACATCCTTGGTCTTTTTATCTTGAGATTGGTACTGAAGAATTTTGAGTTCTTAGAGGTATCAGAGAAGAGAGTACAAGGGGGCAATGATGTCTAAGCATCTCCAAGTAAACTAATGGATTTTATATTAGATGCAGTAAGGGAAAGGAAGCCAAAAAGGAAAAATGAAGAGGAGAACTCTCTTCTTTGTGCACAAGTCCCTGAATGTGAGTAAAAAAATACCTTTGTCTGCAATGCTATCCACACTTGCCTAGGAGCAAGCCCCATTGATAATAATAACTAGGTATTTATATACCGCTTTTCTGGTCATCGGATTACTCCTCTAACTTTATTCAAGGCGGTTTACATAGGCAGGTGTTTCTAAATCCCTCAAGGGGATTTTTACAATCATAGAGGTTCTCTCTTTCAAGAACCAGCAACATTTCAGATGGATCTTTCTGGTCTGGTCTCACTTCTGGCCTCGAGTTCTCCCACGCAGGCTGACAAGCAGCTCCATCTCTCACGTGGAGGGCAGCCAAGACGCTTCTTGCTCACACCAAGAGCAGGTGGAATCACTCAGCTGGGCTTGTCAGCTGCTTCAAGGTCTCGCCATTCTCAGCCGTTCAGGGAGCTGCCGGTGTCCTCGAACTGGCGACCTTCTGATGTTATCTTCGGGCTAACGGAGGCTCTACCCTCTAGACCAGACCTCCTGCCATTGATTACAATGGGATTTATTTCTGAGTAGATATGGCTAGGATTGGGCTCTTAAGATACAACCTACTGGCATAAATTTATTGTAAGTTCTGACTGCTTCTATGATTGAGGATGTTTAATGTCTTCCCCTCTCTCTAGCTTCTTGAAGGCAAAACACTTTTGCAAAATAGGTGGAAAAATTTAACAAAACAAGTTTTGTTTTGAACAATGAGATCAAGAATCAATTTCAAATAATTTGCATAAATTGAGTGCCTTCATTCCAACACCAATTCAGGTTGCCCGACATTGGTGCGGTTTCCCCACTTAGTAAGGACGGTCATTTGACTGTAGTTAATAATAAGGATGAGAACTAGGGTTCATGCTTTGAAATCACAAAAGAGTCTTCTGCACGGAACAAGATATTATGAGCCTGATGGCAAGTACGCCACCAAGGAACTGCAGTGCTGCAGAAGAACAGTATTTTGTCCCTGCATTAAAAGGCACATAATCAATAACCAAGCTGCGTGTTTCTAATAAAATGTTCTTGCTCTTTAGCTAATCTTATCAGTGCCACAATGCCAGGAAAATAGATGCACGTTCTATGCAATCTCCAGATGCAATACTAATGTATCCATTTATTCAAGGGGGTGGGATGGGGAAACCAGCAAACAGCCAGTAAAATACTCAGGAATAAGAACATAAGAACAGCCCCACTGGATCAGGCCATAGGCCCATCTAGTCCAGCTTCCTGTATCTCACAGCGGCCCACCAAATGCCCCAGGGAGCACACCAGATAACAAGAGACCTGCAAGGCTTCCTGGGAATTGTAGTTAAGAACATAAGAACAGCCCCACTGGATCAGGCCCTAGGCCCATCTAGTCCAGCTTCCTGTATCTCACAGCGGCCCACCAAATGCCCCAGGGAGCACACCAGGTAACAAGAGACCTGCAAGGCTTCCTGGGAATTGTAGTTAAGAACATAAGAACAGCCCCACTGGATCAGGCCATAGGCCCATCTAGTCCAGCTTCCTGTATCTCACAGCGGCGCACCAAATGCCCCAGGGAGCACACCAGATAACACACCAGATGTACACCTGAAACACACACACACACACACACACACACAACAAGATTAAAAATAAACCACGACAAAAATCCATAAATATGAACTCCTGAGCAGGATAGTCGTTCAGCCAGTCTCAAGGAGGGAGGCATCTTAATTCCTTTGCCTCCGATGCGCACTTCTTGGCAGCCTCAAGTAAATAACAAAACTGATGCTCCTGAAAACCAGGAGATAACATCAATGCTTCCAGACCATTCCTGTCACCGCACATCTCTGCTTTGTGCCAAATCAAAGAGCCTTCACATCTTGCTCACCGGCGGCCGGGTCTGTCAGAGAGAAGTGCGCAGGACTTTGCCGTTTTGTTTCAAATGTCAGGAGCATTGATTCTTCTTGAAGATGTGCGCTGAAAGAGATGCTTCGCAGTTAGAGAGCAACTCATGCGGAGAGATGCACATGGATAAGCAGCTGCAGAACCTCACGGGAGAGGAACCACCTTGGCAGCCGGTTCCCCCCTCAGAGGAGGCTGGAGCAGGTGAATAACTGAGGTGCCACTGACGCAGTGAAGCCAACAATTGGCAGACATTCATTGGAATTTGCAAAGTGTGCCACTTTGCCACCTCCTCGGATTTTTTGGGAAATATGAAGTCGGTCTTGAGTCTCCTTTCCCCACTGTATGACCCCCGTGAAGTCACTACCCAGAGGAGATGACTCAGTGACTGGAGCTTGAGAAGAAGAATAGGAGAAGTAGAGAAACTCAGTCGGCTTCTGGGGAAGGCTCTCATCATTATTAAAAATATTTGGATGTCGCTTTACTACAAAATAAGTTTACAAAGCGGATGATGGTGAAAAATCAACGAACAAAATGGTCCCAAACTACCACTAGAAAAGACACTGTGGTGAGGTGAAGAGGGACAGTTACTCTCCCCAGAGGTGTTGCGAGTTTGGGCATTGCCCCGGGGCGGGTGTCACCCCCCCATGCCACATGACACCCCCATCTATACTCACCAGAAGCAAAGTGCAATGCCCATAAGTGGTTCAGCAGTGGTTTGCTGGTGCCTGTTCTGTACCCTTTTAGATTGTAAGTCCTTTTTTGGACAGGAAACCACTGATGATTTATTTTGCTATGCAAAGCATCCTGGGAATGTTTTGGTTAGAAAGCAGTATATAAATATTCTTTTTTTGTAGGTTGGTTGGTTGGTTGGTTGGTTGAGTGAGTGAGTGAGTGAGTGAGTGAGTGAGTGAGTGAGTGAGTGAGTGAGGGCACAAACCTAAACAGATCTACTCAGAAGTAAGTCCTATTGTGTTTAATGGGACTTACTCCCAGGAAAGTGAGGTTAGGATTGCAGCCTGATTGAGCAAGTGGTGGAAAAAAACAACCTGATTTTTTTTTTTCTAAGAAAACCCTTGGAAGAAAAGGAACAGAATTTAAAGGGAACTAAGCAAAACCTGGACAGAAAAGAAATGAAACAACCTCCCGCCGAAAATTTCTGATTACAGGTCTGCACATGTCTTAGCTCTTACTTTCAGTGCCTATCTTCCAAGCACGTAAACAAGATTACCTCTCGTGCCCCTATGAAAGGTAACCAAGTTTTCACTGCATGAGGAAAGGAGAGTAAAGCCATTGGAGCTTTGGAGCAGTAAATGGTCCTGCCCACCCAAGAGCTATTGTGGAAGCTGTTATACTACAGACACACTTTCCCACAGTCATTTCACTAGCGGTACTAGGAAGCTGAATAAACTGTTCAAAACGATGTAAGCTAAGATTCCCTGTTGAAATCAGACTAAGCGGGCCAAAGTATCTAAGGAGTTTCTGCCTGATTGAAGCCAGGTAAAATGTTGCTCTTTAATGAGATAAATTTGACTGACCTATTAAATTAAATGAAAAACTCCAAGGGTCAGTGCTACAAGAATCCACTGGGGTTAAAGCGATTGATTTTTATTTGTCTTGTTTCAGAATGTGGACATCATGCATAATTTTTTATTGAGCTAGAACCAAAGCAGCGTCATTCTGATTTTTTTTTTTAAGGGAAACTAAGCTCCACTGAGAACATTTGATCAACAAATTTAAAAAAGCATTGTTTTCTATTGACTAACTACAATTCTAGAAATTGTCCAACTGTGTAATTAAATATTTGGGGGGATATGAAGGGAAGCTGCAATGAGAACCAGCCAGGGACAAAAAAAAAGAATCTTATTCAAACATTGATAGGTACATAGGAAGAGGGTTTGAGATAGATCACTGCTCGAGGTAGCTCAATACTATTTGACATGACTGACTGTGGTTCTCCAGGGTTTCAGAGAGAGGACTTTATGGAATGCCAGGGATTCAACCAGGGATCTTTTGCATACAAAACAGACTATATACTCAGTGCAATCATGTAAACTACTTTGGAATTCAAGACTTGTGTTTCTTCCTTTAAAAAAAAAGTGCTATAAACTTTTAGGGGCAAGGAAAAACACATAAAAATATGGATCTCATAAAAATAGCTCTTTTGTTATTTCTGTGACAGACTGTTTGAAGTGTCCTGATGGTACGATATACGTGGGCTTGATTCGTCAAATGGTAGGATAATTAATACCTTTGCAGCGCTATTTGTCTTTCCCAACCATCTTTTCCCTTTCTGGAGCATAAATAAATAAAATAACACATGGCACGCGTTAAGTCAATTATTATTTCAGACTTCTAAAAGATCTCAGCCTTCCTATCATCTGATGATAAATATAAATCTTCAGGATCAACCTGACAAAAAAAAAGGGGCGAGGGAAGAGTGTTTTAAAAGAACTTGTCAGTTGACCCAAATTAAATACCACCTTGTCAAACGGAGAAAAATAGAAGTGAACTAAAAGTTGTGTTCAGTGACCTGTCTTTGATTCATTTAAGTTGGCTGTTCTTACTGTTTTTTTTTTGTTTTTTTTTTTGCACAGAGCACAGTAACCAGACATTCTGTTCCTGGATCTCCCCCCCTTTCCAATTTGTGGATTGTTGAAGTGTGTGAAGTAAGAATTCTCACAATCTGTCTCCTTCATGACCTATTTTCCACGGGGAAAACCAGGTGCGAAGCAGTAGGAAATCTAGTGACGGACAAATACTGGAAGGTGGGCCCTGGATGGTCCTTGACCTGGCCAACTTCTGATGCCATCCTGAAAAGGACATGCCAAAGAAGGCAGCAGCTATTTTTATAGCTAGAAAACAAACACATCTTGCAGTTTTTCTAACCACAGAAGTGTCTGTTGCAAACTGCCAACATAGCAGTGTCCTCAAGAAGACTACTCTACTTATACTCAAGGCCAGTCTTCTCAGGGCCAGCTTGCTCATGAGGCTGGCTTACAGCCCAATCCTATCCAGCGCTGGATCAGTGGATCTTCATGGGCCTCGCTGTATCTAGCACTGGGTTTCAGCAGGCTGGAGGTCTCCTCGGGGTAAGGAAACATTTGCTCCCTTACTCTGTGTTGAGCCCCAGTCTGCCTAATGCGGCTACTGGGGTCTGCAACAATGAAATCACTGGTGCAAGAAGAGAAGTCCCATGTAGGGCTTCCAGACCCTGAAAGGGGATTTGGATATGGTGAAGGCCCCCTCCATCATCCCTGTTCCACCCTCCAAGGAAAAGACCAATCAAACAGCATGCAATGATGTATGAGTTTTCGATGGCTCAGGCAGAGACTATCAGCACAGTGCTATTCAGAAGTAAGTGCTATTTTATTCAACTTTCCAGTGCTGATGCAGTTGTGCCAATGGGGCATGCGCTGCATCCTGCAGTGTAGAGGTAAGTTAAGGGAACGTTTGCGACTGCATCGGTGCTGGAAAGTCGGACAGGATTAGGCCCTAAGTCTCAATGAGTTAAATGGAACTTCCTAGCAGGAAAGGGCATACAGGCTAATCCAGTGTTAATATCAGGCTGTATGTAGAATCAAGCAATGCAAGGCTAGTTCACTTTGAGGAGAATGTAACTATTGCTTGTTCTGACACAAGATCAATAGATAAGGATGTAGTTTAGTTTGCATAATGGTCGAGAGCCACTGAAGCCTAAAAGGAGATTTCCTACAGCAAGACCATTTTAGTCTGTAGTCCAGTCATCCTGGAACTAATGTAAAATAGAGGTGTGACTGACTTGGGGCTGGGTTGCAAGCCCTGCCTTGAATTCCCCTGGCAAGGAATCCCTTCCCCATCATTCTTTGCTGGATTCAGCAGATATCAGTGCTGCCAAATGGGCTGCAATGCGCTTGGCCATTCCTTCTAGCAGGGAGCTGATCTCCATCTAGATACCCTGCCCCGACACACAGGTTACTCAAGCAGGGTAGATCTAAAGAGCGGCAACGTAAGAAGAAAAAACCCAATTGTTTCTGGCTTGACCTGTTAATAGCTAACAAGCTGAAAATGTTGGTGGAGGAGATATATTCCCCAGAATTAAAAAGATAATGGCTGTAATAATTCTGAAAAGTACGCTGCTGGAGCAGCCATCATGATGATCAAAAGAGGTAGGACTAGAAAATAGCTTCAAGGATCAGCCTAAACACCATAGGCCATTAGAAAATACTAATTAGAGATAATGTATTCAGCTACTAAAACATCCAATCCCCCATTTTTTAAAATGTAGGAAGCCTTTTTCCTTGTAGCAAATCCTCTTCCTTTGAATATTTTGCTGGTCCATGGTCCATCTAGTCCAGTATCTTGTTTCCCACAGTGGCCAATCAGATGCCTCTGAGAAGTTCAAAAGCAGGACATAAAAATAATGCCCTTCTCCCATCCCCTTGTTACCTAATTACCTGTCTTGGACCCCCTTCTTTCCTCCCAAAGTAACCTGTAACAGCCATCAATGCAGGACATAGAAAGGGGGGAGCAGAACGAAGTTAGGCGACTTAAGGGAAAAGCTCCAGACTTGCTGCCTTGCAAATTTTATTATTAAAAGACCCTTTGCTGACAGCTAACAAACACCGCAGACAATAGCATCATCATAGCTAAAAACAAAAATAGCAGGACATGTTGAACAGGCAGACCCATACCAGACTACTTCCCTGTTGGAAGGTGGGGGGCAAAAGCCATGAGGACAGTGAAGAAGGGCGGGGTAGTGAGGGCATGAGAAGGTCAGTGGAACGTTACCCGAGAAAGTCAACACCCTTTTGGGGGACTTTGTTTTGAATGACAACTGAATTGTAGAAAAGGAGAGTCCCACCCTTTTGACATTGCCTTTGAATCTGAGTGTGCAAACTCTCAAAGGTCACAGACATGTCTGTTGAACAATAAAGAACCTTCAAAGCCTTCCAACTTTCAGTGTCTGCTTATTCGGCCTCAGCGGCACTGGACAGAATCCACCCTACCAAACTGGTGCTGCCCTTCTGGACAGGGGTACGACACCCTCATCCCAGCTCCCCTGGCCTCCAGAGGGTTAAAGTTGCCTTAAATCACTGGTCTCATTATCCGTGGTTTTCGGTATCTGCAGGAGTTCTGGGAACGGAACACTCGCGGATAACAAAGCACCACTTGTACGTAGAACCTCAATGGTCAGGGGCAATATGCCACTGAATGCCAATTGCTAAGGAGCAATAAGCAGGGGGGCTGTCATCTTGGCTACTGTGAGAAGCACGATACTGGACTAGGGTGAATGACTGACCC
Organism: Tiliqua scincoides; assembly: GCF_035046505.1. NCBI lineage: Eukaryota > Metazoa > Chordata > Lepidosauria > Squamata > Scincidae > Tiliqua > Tiliqua scincoides. The sequence goes on from NC_089832.1 coordinate 15,496,654, forward strand.
GTAATACAAACATCGCATATGTTTGCATTAAAGAAATGAAATAAAATCTCGAGCATAATGACATTTGGCTCATTAAAAAAAAAAAAAAAGCTGCAGCAAAACCCACGGCTGCCTTTATGAATATCAATGCAGCATTCCCAACTTTGTTGTGTTGCCAAGCCATTATCAGCCTCTAGCTGAGCAAAGAAATAACTGTTTCTTGGCATGCGGGTTTTCATTGCGTGTTTACATATAAAAGCAAGCCAGAAAAATAAAAAAATCTGGCCTAAGGGCGGACGGAAGAGGCTGCTTTCAAATGAACCTAGGGGGCTCTGCCTCTCAACAGGAAACAGGATTTGACAGGGACTACTTGTGAGGGACTAGTTCCTGTGCTGGAAAACAGGAGAAGTATTCCAAGCAACCTTTTTTTTTTTGCTCACACGTAGCTCTGACTTCATTTATCTGTTCAGTGAATAGGAAATCTGCTCAAGCTGCTGTGCCAAGATCTGCTGTTTCTTGGGCTTCAAATGCATTTTTCACGTTGCCATCACTGTAATGAAAAAAAAGTGCCATGAACAAGAGGGTGTCTCTCATTGCGCAGAATGCTTAATCCACGTGGCGGCGTTTGCTCTGAGCAGCATCGTAAAGGAGGTTTGGAATGCATTGATCCTTCTGTTTCTGGCAGGGCGAGGGCCATGAATTCTGGGGCTTGCCAAAATCAATTGTCTCCAAAAGGACACATGAGGATCACACGGATGATCTTCATTTACCAATCATCGATACGGCATGAAAACTCTGCCCTTATTTACGAACCGCGCCTCCTTCCGCCACGCTGGTTTCCAGCATGCTGCTGAATGACTGAAGTCCACAGAATTGGATCTCATTAATATGTTCACCCATTTCAGGACCACCTGCCTGTCACCGGAATGGAACTAACCCCTCTTCCCCCCTGTAATTATGCCTCTTTCAGTTCTCATTGTGCTACCGCATGCATTCAGTAAAACATGTTTCTGCAAGCTGCATGTGTTAAGTCCTCCATCTCCACTGAAGTGTGATGTTCTTTTGTGCTCTTACTTAATGTTCTTGTTGAATCATGAAATACCTAATCTTTGGCCTTGTTTTGTCAAAAGGCTTAATGACCAAGGTGAGGAGAACATTGCCCTTTCTCCAAGCCACAGGATGCCTTTTGCAGTAGTGATGGGGTCAAGAACAGGAGGTGTTATGCACTGGAGCACACCAGCCAAGGTTTCTCTTTAAAATAAACAATAAATTTGGGAGTGTTTAGAGGGAGTGTGGGGCCTGAGTTCAGGCCCACAGTGAGATTTGCAAGTTGGGCAAAGTGGGTCCACTTTAAGGTGAACCTGTTTGTGGATTATTCTTTCCACCCCACCCATGCAAAGCTTAAGTGATCTGTTAGGTGGACCAGAGGCTAGTTGCATAGAGACCAGACCACACAGGAAGAGGCAGGCACATTTAAGGTCCTGTCATCTCATGTAGAGGATGGGGCAACGTCCTGTGCGGTGGGCGAGGTGATGTACCATTGCCCCATCCTTGCTGGTTTTCTGGTTATAACTTTTGAAAGAATAGAGCTATTTCAATGTGGTTTGTTTCATTGTCTTCTGCATGAAATTACGCATCGACCGATATATAACATGATGATATTATTTGAAAATACCAAGATTTAAAATTTTTTGGCTTGTAGTGGTGTCACCCCCCCCTCCAGGGTGTGTCACCCGGTGTAACCCACACCCCTGCACCCTCCTAGCGACACCACTACTCCCACAACTACTTATTTATACTTGCAATTTTCATGTAAAAAGATTCACAGCTGCATAGGTCAATTTGTGTGGCTCTACAGTGTGACTAAGGCCAGTCTGTTCCTTGCCTGCCATCAACCTAGTGTGACTTCTTTGTAACTGGCTTCCCACCATTACCCACAGGCCAAATAAGTTTCAGTGCATTATGGGCTGGCATTATAGTTGATTTATGGATTTCACCTGGATAGAGGAAAAATGAAGTGAGTAAACAATAAAGCTGTTTTTTCCCCACCTTTCTATGTATTTTCCATAACATTTCCCAGTGTTAGAGAACACATTGCTTCACTGGTAGTTAACAGAACAAAAAAAAAGAATCGAGAAGTGTGTTACATTACCTGTCCCTTATATAAATCACCAAAAAAAATCTTATTCTATAGCATTCCATGCTTCAGAAGGCAGTCATGCAGAATGGGAAATAAAACAATTTAGTAGCTGGAACCGGTGAAGCTTCCTTCAATATTTCTCCAGAGAAGTTTTGACTTTCAAAACTTTGTGTGTGTGTGTGTGTGTGTGTATTTTGATAGAGTAGGACAGTGGTTCCCAAACTGGCAGCCATGGAGCACCAGGCAGGTGTGGAAACCAACCAGGGGAGCCACACAGAATCCTCACAAAAATCCTGACACCCTATACAATGTATAGGATTGTAGCCCTGATGGGAAGCCATGGCCAATGGCCCAATAGGTGAAGTGAACCGCCGGTCAAAAAGGTTTGGGAAACACTGGAGTAGGGTGTTTGAATGCAAGAGAACACTATAAATGATTCAGGCTGGAATCCTATGGTAAAGACCATAGAGAAGACGACAGAGGACCATAGAGTGATGTGAAAAGAAACGTAGTAAATCATTGTACTGTCCCAGGCCTCCAAGAAGAGATTAACTGGAAGCAGGGATCTTCTTTGTGCATGAAGTTCTTGATGGATTGGCTGGGGGAAGATGTGAGGACAGCCCCCTCTCTATATAGCAGCCATTTTCAACCACTTTGCCATAGCACATTGGTTGGCTGTGAGAGGTCCCCAGGTGTGCCACAGTGAGACCAGAGACATGACACAATGAACACTGGTTGGAGGGTCAGCTTGGCGGTCGGAATTCCAAAATATGCTTTTCCACACTCAAGAAAGCCCTTCCATCTATCCTGAGCCTCTTATTGGTATTTGTTAAGTTGCAGCTGGACTCCCAACCACGAAATAACTGCTGATGATGTCATCACCAGTGGTACTTTGAACAAATGGACCATGTGAAGTGGTATGGTGGAGGACAAACATCAAGAAACACTGACCTAAACCCATCCTTTATAACCCATGTATAATTTCCTCCTTGAATGCACCGTCTAGGAAGGCACTATAATTTTCCAGTACCGAATTAATAAAAGCAGCCATCATTCATCTACCAATTATCCATTAATTATGGGCAAGAAAGTGGCTCACTGGAAATTATGTCTTTTATACTCTGGGCCGACTAAATTATAGATTATATTTAACCTGAGACAACTGAATTGTCTCATTATTTTTGCTGCGCACATCAAAGGCACTTCAGCAGAATAAAAATGTGTGTGTGTGAGTGATGGAAGAGACATCAGTTATTGACAACCCACAGCAGTCTTCCACACTGCCCAATCAAATTCACAGAACGCACAGGCACCGGATTGGACGGTCACTGATTCCCTAGGATAATGCATGCATTTTGCAGGGGATGCATTGCTCACAGGTTGCGCTCTCTACATGAAATAGCGCTATTGGAGACCTTGTTGGTCCAATAAGAGGGAAATGGGCACTGATTGGCCCACAATGCATGGATACCACTGGGTCAGTAGCATAGCTGTTGGCAACCTTCAGTCTCGGAAGACTATGGTATCGTGCTCTGGATGGTGGTTCTGGAACAGCGTCTAGTGTGGCTGAAAAGGCCAATTCGGGAGTGACAATCCCTTCCACACTAGGAGCAAGTGCAGTCTGTCCCTGGTCTGTCTCCCTGGCTATGGGCCTTCCTTCTTTGCCTCCTTGCCTCTTTGCCTCAGACTGTTGGCCAAGTGTCTCTTCAAACTGGGAAAGGCCATGCTGCACAGCCTGCCTCCAAGCGGGCCGCTCAGAGGCCAGGGTTTCCCACCTGTTGAGGTCCACTCCTAAGGCCTTCAGATCCCTCTTGCAGATGTCCTTGTTTTGCAGCTGTGGTCTACCTGTAGGGCGCTTTCCTTGCACGAGTTCTCCATAGAGGAGATCCTTTGGGATCCGGCCATCATCCATTCTCACGACATGACCGAGCCAACGCAGGCGTCTCTGTTTCAGCAGTGCATAAGTGCTAGGGATTCCAGCTCGTTCCAGGACTGTGTTGTTTGGAACTTTGTCCTGCCAGGTGATGCCAAGCATGCGTCGGAGGCAGCGCATGTGGAAAGCGCTCAGTTTCCTCTCCTGTTGTGAGCGAAGAGTCCATGACTCGCTGCGGTACAGAAGTGTACTCAGGACGCAAGCTTTGTAGACCTGGATCTTGGTATGTTCCGTCAGCTTCTTGTTGAACCAGACTCTCTTTGTGAGTCCGGAAAACATGGTAGCTTTACTGATGCGCTTGTTTAGCTCAGTATCGAGAGAAAGAGCATAGCTAGAGCAATGCAAAATGGTAAGTATTGCAGGCTCCCCCAACATGTGCGTAAGCAGCCCCTCGCACCCGCCCTTGGAGCCATTCCAAGTGTGGGGGGGCTTACATTTGTGTTAGGGAGCCTGCAATACTTACCATTTTGCACCGTTCTAGCTATGCACACGCACTGGGTAGAACGGGTGTCAATCACATCAGGACAAAGAATACAGTAACAAATCAGGGGTCAGGGAAGCTGGCGTCATCCACGGTATGGCTGTATGTGATGCCTGGTAGCTATAAATACGAATCAAGCTGCCAGAAACAGAAGGAGATTAAACAAGAGGGAACAAAGAGAAGCTAATGGACATCAATCAATCCCCCGGCTTCTCCAAACAAACAAGGCCTTCCTGCAATCTGGCTTAGGAAATACATTAACTAGGGAAGCAGATGAACAAAAACGCGACGAAAAGGATCTCGATGGCGGTAATTTATGCAGCAGAAAAGCTGGTGGATTTTATGGAGGAAATTTCAGAATTTCAGATGGGGTCATAGTTAGGTGCCCTTGTAGGGCTGCACCTTGCCAATATGGCACTTTTCTGCACAGTAGAAAAAGGCACCCCTTCCTCCCTGCCAGAAGTGACCTTTCTCCAGCAATTCTCCTCCTTCCTCTATGAATGGCGCTCCTTTAGATGTGGCGCCTTGCGCAGTGCAGAACCTGTCTCTGCACTACAGGTTTGTACTGGGACCCCTGTAGCGGTTGGCATGACCGGAAGACTATTGTCTGTTTGAGGAGCCAGTTTGCCTGCTGCTTGTTCACTTGGCAAGGCCTGGGAACTGCAGACCCACAACTATTATTTTCTATAATATAGGTATCCCCCGTATCTGCGGATCCAGTATCCACAGATTCATTTATCCGCGGTTCTCTGTGCCCCCTCCCAGATAAACCTTCATTTATCTCCTTTATCCTGGCAGCAAACAATCATGTTTCTTACTTTTACAGAATGCTAAAAGAAAGATGAGACCAAGTAGGCAGGCAGCCTGGACACCAGAGCGGGGATTTCAAATGTGTTTCAAACAAAGGGCCGAAGTTAACATTTATGGTACCTGCTGAGGGCTGGAAATGACATCAATAAGCAGAAAATGACATCATCAAGCGGCTGATGACCAGAAACAGGCACTCTGTTGTCACATAGAAAGTACTAGCTATAAATGACAGAACAGAAAATGTGCAAATCTTGTTCATATTTTCAAGGTATGAGACAGCCCAATTATCAAGCTGGAAAAGCTCAATTATAATGGGGGCCGGGTAAATGGCTTCTGGGGGACACATATGGCCCTTGGGCCTTATGTTTAATATTCATGCACTAGAGCAGGGGTGCCCAAACCCTGGCCCTGGGGCCACTTGTGGCACTCGAGGCTTCTCAATGCGTCCCTCAGGGAGCCCCCTGTCTCCAATGAGCCTCTGGCCCTCCAGAGATTTGTTGCAGCCCGCACTGGCCCAACACAACTGCTCTCAGCATGAGGGCGACTGTTTGACCTCTTGCGTGAGCTGTGGGATGAGGGCTCCCTCCACTGCTTGCTGTTTCATGTCTGTGATGCAGTAGTGGCAGCAAAGGAAAGGCCGGCCTTGCTTTGTGCAAGGCCTTTTATAGGCCTTGAGTTATTTCAAGACCTTCATTCATTCATATAACTTCATCTTTAATATATTCATTTATGTAAACTTATACAAATTTATTCAAATTGGAAATGTAAATTAATTCTTTCTTTTCCCTGGCCCCTGACACAGTGTAAGAGAGATGATGTGGCCCTGCAGCCGAAAAATTTGGACACCCCTGCACTAGAGGGACACAGCAAGGAGGAGGACAAAATAGCTGCCGCTGCCTCCTATGAGCTTTGGGCAGCCTCCAGGGTCTCCTCAAGGGAAGAGGACATTCGCCCCCTTCCCCCAGTGAAAGACCCAAGCCCCGCAATGGGGCTAATCAAGTCTGTGCCTGCTATTTTGCTGGCGCAGAGTTGAGAGGCCCCATGTTGGACCAGGAGGCAGAGCTGGATCCAGTAGAGCACAGCTGGAATGCTAGTTAAGGCCCCCATAGATTTGGGCCATCAGAATGACTGTTAATAGTAACACAAAGCTAATATCTACACTTTGAGAACATCGAAAAACACCGCTGTTGACTTCCTGTTTTGTGTTATTGTCAAGGATCACAGGAAAGAGTGAAGATCTGCGCTTTGAATATCTTTTCATTATAGACTTGCATTTTGGATCAATGAGATTTATCTGAGATACCAGAAACAATCTCTGTCTGGAATAGTAATTCTCCCCAGCCTTTGGTATACAACATGCCATAAAGTACCACATGGCTCTCTCTCTCTCTCTCTCTCTCTCTCTCTCTCTCTCTCTCTCTGCAATGGTACTAAAAATAGGTTTATCAGGCTTGCACAGATTTGGTTCATAACTTAAGTGAAATTGCACTTTCCATAGATGCAACGAAATATTAGTCTTGGGTTAACACAGACTAGTTAAAAAAAAATCAAATGGTCCATTGCAAAAGCAGGAGGGGCAAAGGAAGTCACAGATGCTGACTCCAAACTCGTGCTTGAAAGTAATGACTTCTTCTGTGAAGATGGCAAAACGCTCTGGATGAAGTGCTTCCTTTCGCAGGACCAACGAGTTCTCTGGTGTCTTATTCTAGCAGACTCATAACGGAAACGTCCCGTGGAATACACATTCCAGAATATACTTCAGAAAAAAACATATCCTTTAGAAAAAGATCTTTGAAATGTGCCAGGCGATTGTCACAGAGGAAATTGCTGCATTTTAGCAGCAGCTCAAAGCCTGCCTCCTCCTTGGTTTTTTGGTCCTAACCTGTCCTCCCTCTTAATTGCAAACAACTACCACTCCAATTTCAGCTTATTAAAGTGAGAAGGGTGGAACACTGGGAGCTTTGAGGCAAAGTTTCAACTCTTCCAGTTGGAATGCTAACCTGCAAGAGTGTTTGCAGGCTCCTAGGGACTGAAAAAGCCTGAGAGTAGTACCTGAACAGGGAGACATAGGGAGTCAAAATCATAGGGAGACATCTCCCTATGTGCAAAACATGTGCAAAAAACCATCGGGAAACACCTGCAGCTCAACACACCACAGTTGTCAGAAGCTAGGAGTGGCCGCATGGCAAGCTGCTTCCAAATGTAATGAAAACCTCCCACCCCATGTTTTCCTGTGGTGGTGGTGCTTTTAGTGATCATACATCCCAAGCCTGTCACTCTCATCATTCAGAAAAATATATATATATATATATAAAGGCATGTCAAGGACATTGATTCAAGCAGGGATCCCCTGCAAGGGAAGGAAACTGATTTGCATGATTTAGAAACATCTGACAGGCACTATAATTACTGGATGTACTTATGACAAAGCAGCCTCATTTGTCAGTATTGCAAAACATCATTGCAACTGAAGTAGTCAAAATAATTGTGATTAAACCACTTCTCAGATACTATTTGGAAAAAGAGATAATGAGAAACACAACCACTCCAGAGCCTGACATTTTCAACTCTTGGAAAGATTTCAAACCACTTCCGGAATCACTGATATATGGAAAACGGTTTCCATCTGGAGGCTGCAAAGGTGTTGTTGAAGTAAATCATTTTTAAACTAGATGGCCTCTTAGGCGGGGAATTCTCCTGGTGAACAGGATGCATCATCACTGCTTCCTTCTCATGCTGATATTTTCTCTAGAGAAGACACTCTTCTGCCCCCCCCCAAATATGCTATATATATAGCAACTTTTCCTCTTAACCCATTTTTGCCCAGCCCACAGGTGTACACTTTTGATTCCTGTTGCATATATGCAACATTGGACAGAAATGGTTTAATCCCAGAAATGTGTTGTCCCCGTCCCCCCCAGTGGTTGCTCTAAAGTCTCTCTGCATGTTTTTTTAGACTGTGAGCCCTTTAGGGACAGGGAACCAGCTATTTGTTTAGCTATGTAAACTGCTTTGTGAATGTCATGACTGAGCTGCAGCTATGGTTCACTAGAATCTTTGCAAACAATACAATTTGCCTTCACATCAAAATTCATGGGATCAGGTTTGTGGAATCATGAACCTGGTAAAACCACTTAAAACAACCAAACAAAGTTTCTTTGGGACTTCAGATTACAAACAATAAACAACAAAATCTCTATTACACAGTCCGCCACACATAAGAACATAAGAACAGCCCCACTGGATCAGGCCATAGGCCCATCTAGTCCAGCTTCCTGTATCTCACAGCGGCCCACCCAATGTACTGCTATTCTGTAATAGACAGAGCTACTTACCAGGGTCACCTGGTATCTGTGGATCTGGTATCCATGGATCCAGTTACCCATGGTTCAAGCAAGACATGTTATCATTTCACAGGCATGTAATGAAGCTAAACAAAAGGTAATGGGGTATGGGGGTGTGTTGGGCATAGGGAACCAAGGAGGTAGGGTTCCCCTATATCTGCAATTCCTGGCATCCACAGGGGGCAGGAATGTGCCTCCGGCAGATAGTGGGAGAAGTCTGTGTTAATAGACAGAGTTACCCTGGTGTTTAGGAGACAACGGCTGCAATCCTAACCACACTTTCCTGAGAGTAAGTCCTACTGAACAAAATAGGACTTACTTCTGATTAGACCTGGTTAGGATTGTGCTCAACCTCAACCAGTTGACTGAGGTTGCTCAAGATTATTATGTCCATGAGGCTGGCTTGACCCAAAATGATTTTGAAGTCCATGTTTTCTTAATGCACCTGAACAAGAATGCACTTAATGCACCTGAACAAGAATGCACTTAATACAAGCACACTTAAAAGGTGTGCTTGTATTCATTTATAAATTGGTTGGAGATATGAGATCCAGGAGGTGTTTTGTGGAACAGGAATTGGCCAGCGGTTAATTTTAGAAGGTCCCACCACCGTTTCAGCACCATGGAAAGGTGGTATAAAAAAAGAGCTGGGCAAAAAAAAACCTGTGAATCACCTTGTCCATTTCCTCACAAATCCCCACATTCAAAGGGCATCCGCAAACGGCCAGAGTCGGAAAGGTGTGTGCCATTTGAGCTCCAAACATCCGGCAGATATAGTGTGAATCTGTGTCAAAGCACTTTTAAAAAAGAAGAAGAGGCAGAAGCTGTAATCTTATATTACATTGAACTCGACTGGCTTGTGTGCCTGCAATTTTTCAATAACAACATTGCCTCCGCACTCTGAGCACTGAGTCCCACTCAGAGGGAGATAATAACAGAACCCTGATAACAGATATAATACTGGCTATTGAAATCCATCTGACACGAGGCTTTTCAGCCACAACAAGAACCTCTTACTATTAACTTTCCATTATACCTTATTTTCCCGCTGTTGGTTATATAGGTTAACGGGCAGACACACGTCATCCTTTTGTCATCCTTTTGTAACTGCTACAAAAACCAAAGCACTGTCACTCTCTCTCCCTCTTTCTGTCTCTGCCTGATGGTGTGTGTTGCGAGACAGTCTTGCTGGATAGGTATCTATCCGCCTGTCTGTCTCAATTCACTGAGGGATGATCCATCAACTTGTTCAGTGACACGATAATCACTTCTGTGCAGATATCAGGGTCCATGCATCATTTGAGGGGGGGACGGACGGACAGGATGTAATTTGCAACATTCTCCCCTGCACAGACATTCTGCAATTGCAAACCATGAACACAATTTCTTGAGGCTTGAAACAAGTTTCTCTTTTAATTCAATTATATTTTCTACATTACTGTCATTACACCATGCTTTATAGCAGGGGTGCCCAAACCCCGGCCCTGGGGCCACTTGCGGCTCTCGAGGTCACTCAATGCGGCCCTCAGGGAGCCCCTAGTCTCCAATGAGCCTCTGGCCCTCCAGAGATTTGTTGGAGCCCACACTGGCCCAGGGCAACTGTTTGACCTCTTGCTTGAGCTGCAGGGTGAGGGTTCCTTCCACTGCTTGTTGTTTCACGTCTGTGATGCAGTAGTGGCAGAAAAGGAAAGGCCAGCCTTGCTTTGTGCAAGGCCTTTTATAGGCCTTGAGCTATTGCAAGACCTTCATTCATTCATATAAGTTCATCTTTAATATATTCATTTATGTAAACTTATGTAAATGTATTCAAATTTTAAATGTAAATTAATTCCCTTTTTTCCCTGGCCCCCTACACAGTGTCAGACAGACGATGTGGCCCTCCTGCCAAAAACTTTGGACACCCCTGCTTTATAGTATAATGGGTTTTTAAAAAATTAAACCTATTCCTCAAACACGCAACACACACGTACACCTATCTTGTTGGCTACTTTTGTTTCCTATAACATCCAACCTGAAAAAGAATCCCACAAAGCTTCCTGTTTGGTAACTATTGGGTTGGTCCCAATAAAAGGATTTATCTAGTCACTGTTTTATTCTGCTGGACCAATATGGCTGCTTTAACCCTTTATTTTTAGAGATGGGAGAAAAGGGTTTCATTTTTATTTTATTTTTTGCAGATTTCGGTGATTTCCAAAGTTAGAAGTGCAGAAAGCAGTGTTCAAAATCTGCATTATAATTCTAAATTATAATTGCTTTAAAAGTGTACCAGGTAGGTGATATCGGTGGTATAGGGTCAGCAGATGCAGCCACAGTCATCACCCATGCACCCCCATTAAATAATTAAAAAAACAAATAAAACAGCTTTGTTCACAGATTTTAGGTTTTATTTTTATTTCTTTGAAAAATGAAAAGTGTAGAGAGTGCTGTATTTCATTTTTATTTCGTTATCACCATTTTCTCCCACCTCTACTTATTTTGCTGGCCTTTAGCACTGCAAAAAAAAAAATAAAAAATGAATGACTCTTGAAGTCAATTTCTTTTGCAAATTCACATTCACTAGACCAGGGGTCCACTTTTGGGCTCCTGGATCTTTCATCTTTTGGGCTCCTGGACCTTGAACAATTGTGTAAAAGAGGAAATTTCAGTAGTGGGAAATGAGGAGTCGCACCTGATGAAATTCCCTCCTCTACACAACTGTTAAAGGTCCAGGAGCCCTAAAGTTGAAAGGTTGGCCATCTCTGCAGTAGACAATAGGCCTAACAGATGCAATACCTGAAAGCTTTTGCTGAGGGCTAACTTGCTAAAGCTTCTGCCACGGCGATGAGCAATGTGCAAAAAGAACACCCATAGGGAAATGGGAGATACAGCGGTGAAGGGCAACGTGCTCTTACAGGAGAACGAGGGTTGCTCACAAGCAGACAATTTCCCTTTCTGGTTCTTCCTCTCTCCTTGGGGCCCTTGGCGACCTGAACAGCAGCCCTGTGGACTTGAAGTTGCTGCTGAATGCCAGGCTGGTGATTAGTAAAGACCAGCCTGATCCACGATTCAATCAGGCAGGAAGGCACTGACCTGGCTGGATGAGACTGGGGAGTTGAGTCGCACCCAGCTGTGCCCACCAGGTTTTTGTGTGTTGCAACAACCATGACAGCAGCATGGTAGAGCCTCCGTCTGCCTGAAGATAACATCCACAAGGTCGCCAGTTCGAGGCCACCGGCACCGTGCGACCTTGAAGCAGCTGACAAGCTGAAGCCGAGCTATTCCATCTGCTCTGAGCGTGGCAGGATGGAGGCCAGATCAGAACGAAACATCTGAATTGTTGTGGCTCTTGAAAGATAGAGCCTTCTTTCAATTGTAAAAATCCCTACGGGAATTTAAATAAGCCTGCCTATGTAAACCGCCTTGAATAAAGACCAAGAAAGGCGGTATATAAATACCTGTAGTATAGTAGTAGTAGCAGGGGTGTGGGGTGTCGCAGTTGTCTACCAGGAATTCATCTCCCTTACTGGGTATCCTGACAAGCAGTGTGTGGGTACCTAACTCAAGATCATTTTGGACCACACAGTTTTGTCTTAACCGCAAAGAGGTTTTGTTTAACAAATTTAAAATAAATTGATGGCCCTTGTAGATTTCTCATTTTTTTAAAAAAGAAAAAAAAAGAATAGACTATAGAAATCAGCCTTCCTCTGGCTAAAGAATGGGAGAATTTCCATTCTGTATTTGCAGGCCAAGGGCTAATGAGAGGTTATGATTTTCCTTCTGACGTCCACCCCTACTCTTTTTACAACACGCTGTGGATTTATACCGCAATCACATTAACAAAGGAGCCCATCACCCTATTTGCTTATTGCACTCTGCTGCAGTACCGCTGCTCCTTGTTAAGGTATTCATTAACCTTTTCTGAGCTCGTAATAAGAAATCTGAACTATGGAGGTGATAAGCAGTATTTTGGAAATGAGAACAGTTGTCATGTACAGAAAGTTTAATATGTTTACTAAATTGGCCAATTTTATTAAATGGAACCAGGTGGATTCCTTCTAAACAGCGCTAGCTGTACGAAACTGAGATGCCTTCTGTTACCAGGACTTTCAGAATAATGAATATTTCTGGAGCTAAATGCTACAAAAATATTTGAAATATTTTTTCCCTCTAATTAAAGGTGAGGCTTTTCTTAATTTTATGTCTCCAGTTTTTGGCTTTGCACCAAAAGAATTTGAACTTTCACTGTATGATCCTGGGCATGTTTAATAAAGACTAAGCCCAAGTTGCAGTGCACTGAACATGGTGGATCTCACCCTCAACTCAGAAGAAATTTGCATTCATGGCAACCTAGGGGAAGGGGTAGAGAGAAGATGTCTCAGATAAGGATGGGGTCATAGCAACTGTTACCCCGCACATGCCCGATCTTATCTGATCTCAGAAGCTAAGCAGGGTCAGGCCTGGTTAGTACTTGGATGGGAGACCGCCTGGGAATACCGGGTGCTGTAAGCTTATACCATAGTCTTTCGAGACTGAAGGTTGCCAACCAACCATCACAATGGTTACCTACGTGTATCATGGCCACACAGATGAGAAAGAGAGGAAGGAGACAGGACCTGCGTTCAGGTCTCAGTTGGGACAAAGAGGGAAAGGGGGAGAAGACAGAGGCAGAAGTAGCCTGGAAGAAATGAACCCAACTACAGCTTTATTTCCAAACACATTCCTACTATTTGATGCATATCCGACTAGTTGTGAAATATTGATGGAAATATGACGATGATAGTCTCTTAGATCAAATTCCTAAAAGTGGCTTCCAAGAAGATAACAGCCAGTTAACCATTGCTAATTATTCAGGAGATTATCTCACATGCATAATTACAGTTTTTTTGGTCCACTGGTTCTGTGTAAAATATTGGCCTATAAAAGCCCCTGTTAACCTGACCTTGCTGTAAAAGACATTATGAAATGTCTAAAGCTATTAGCAGAGCCCAATGGATGGAGGCAAAGCTCTGTGTATGAAAGACAAGAGCTCCCTCCATGTTAAAATATTCCCATTACTTGATGACAGTGCAGAAGAAACCAAGGTCAATTTCCTAGGGACCTTCTGGTTTCTATGACCGAATCCTTACTGAAATTCAGGCCTGCTCTACACACAAAATTATGCAGGGATGGACAGAGTGGATAGAGAGATGCTCTTTACGCTCTCACATAACACCAGAACCAGGGGACATCCACTAAAATTGAGTGTTGGGAGAGTTAGAACAGACAAAAGAAAATATTTCTTTGCTCAGCGTGTGGTTGGTCTGTGGAACTCCTTGCCACAGGATGTGGTGATGGCATCTGGCCTGGACGCCTTTAAAAGGGGATTGGACAAGTTTCTGGAGGAAAAATCCATTACGGGTTACAAGCCATGATGTGCATGTACAACCTCCTGATTTTAGAAATGGGCTATGTCAGAATGCCAGATGCAAGGGAGGGCACCAGGATGAGGTCTCTTGTTATCTGGTGTGCTCCCTGGGGCATTTGGTGGGCCACTGTGAGATACAGGAAGCTGGACTAGATGGGCCTATGGCCTGATCCAGTGGGGCTGTTCTTCTGTTCTTAAACTACAATTCCCAGGAGGCCTTGCAGGTCTCTTGTTGTCTGGTGTGCTCCCTGGGGCATTTGGTGGGCCGCTGTGAGATACAGGAAGCTGGACTAGATGGGCCTGTGGCCTGATCCAGTGGGGCTGTTCTTATTCCACACACTTTTTACACAGGGGAGCATTGAGTCATGATAACCTACCATCGGAAGTGGCTCAATTTGTTCTATCACTGTGGGATTCAACCACCTTATGCTACTGAAGCGGGCAGAACCAGTCTCAGTTCATAAGGACTTTGAATTGGATGGACAGGAGACATTATGGATATCGCCTGAGCACCCCCTAATGAACGCTGGAGACTGAGGCTTGAGTTAAACTGGGTCACTTTATTGAAAGCCAATCGGAACAAGAGACGGTAGTGCAGCTAGAGGGGGGCAAAACACGAAGCACTGCAGGTGTGCAATATGCAATGTATTTGGCCCTTCTCACACACCACCAGAGCCATTCCAGGTCGTGATGGGGAGGTGCTTGCCAAACCGAATGGTATCTCCTGTGCACTGCCGTCCCTGTCTGGAGTGGCTCTGATGGCGAGTGGGAGGGGTTGCTTACACGGTGTATTGCAGCACCTGCACTACTTGCCATTTCCCCCCCGTTAGCTACACTCCTGACAAGAGAAAAGCCTGCAGTGGACAAAGCATGAAAACTCCACCTCCTTTAGTGCGGGCAAACTAATTTAGGGGAGACAGCAAATGACTGCCTATTCTATTAATGGGCATTCCATCCTGACTCAAAGCTGCACTAAACAGCATGAAGTTCTCGTTGCCAACCCCAAATGGTCAAAGCACCTGGACTGTTCCGACTCCACCAAGCTGGACAGACTTTGTGGTAGCCTTTGCCATCCATGCCAGAGGCCTCACAAGCTGTTGTTACTGTGCTGGCAAGCCTCTAGGATGAGTACTGGCTCACCCACCAGTGGGCTTACTTCAGGGTGTGCACTGAAATCCCTACTCCTGCCTCCCTGGCTAGCGCAAAAGTCCTGTACTATAGAGTGGCTGGGCAAGATCAGCCCCTGTGCAACCACATCTTGTCTTTCCCTGCAACTGTTTGTCTTCAGTGAATTTATATAATCCTACATATGCGAACACAACGGTTGTATCCTAAGGATCCAGGATGCAACCTCGTTTCATACAGTGGGACAAATAGTATTCACAATTCCTGCTGAGGGTTGGAAGTGATGTCATGAAGCAAAAAGCGATATCGTTAAGCAGGTCATGAGCACTTTTTTCTTACTCAGGAACTCAGCTGCAAACCAAACCTCTGTCTTCTTAGCTTCATCAAGTTAATTGCTTTACGTGCCTTGAGACGCTTGGATGTATGTCCATGTTGAACTAAGGCAAACTGGTGTAGCAATGGAGGCCGCACAATGAAGGCTGCTGGGTTCCCACAAGGACAGCGTGTCCAGGTTAGATAGGAAAATGTAAGATCCCTGGACATTTCTGCCTCCCTCCCCCCAATGTGGCTCTCAAGCCCCCTTTTTGACCTCAGGCATGGGTACAATTTGCACTCTTGGAGTGAGGCATCTTGGGAAAACCAAAATAGCCCCCATAATTTTAACTGCGTTTCAAGGTCTCCTTAAGTTTCACTCCTTCAACATACTTATGAAAAAGTCCCCTGCAAAGAAAATCATTCCCCCAGCCGCAAAGAAAATAGCAGAACATCCCTAACCCATTTTTGAAGACACAGAAAATAGTCGAGAAATTGTCCCAGAGTTTTTAGATCACCGCTAATTCCATTTCCCCACTATTTTTAAGACCTCTAAGAAATCGTTTTCGTCAATGCTTTATTGCTCTCCAGAAACTCTAATTTTGGTATATTGTTCCTGGGTTTTGCTTGTTTTTCTTTCCTTTATGAACTGCTGTATATATTTAAATAGAAAAGCAATCTAGAAACGTTTAAAATAAAGCAATAAGAATACTATTAGAAAAAAGACATACACACACGTATATATCCCAACCACACACATAAGACCAGTAGTCATTAGAGTGCCCTACATATTGTGCAGAAAAGCTTCTATATGGGAAAGGATTACAGCTATTCTTGTCCAAGTAGAGTCACAGAGCTCTGAGTTTAACACAATTTCATTCTCTGTATTTCTTCGGGACAGTAATGTCCATGGCGGGCACTGAAAAGGAGCGCCATTAAACTTGAAAGTGTGCCTCCTCTTGCCAATGGCTGCCCCGGCAAAGCTATTTCCTTCTGTATAATATCAAATGTCTCAAAGCTTACTTCCTTGTCTTCTTTCCAACCAATGGGAGGGTGTCAGTCTTACTTCCCCCCCACCATATGTCTCTCTGTGAGCAAGAACCACTGTGTCCAAATTGGCAATATCATCAGAAAGATGAGACCTTCTTCTGCCTTTCCAGGGTTTTCTCTCTACAGCCAGAAGTTTCCCCCCCCCCCCTTACCTAAATTGTTAATTCCATCTGCCAGTAGCCAATCCAACTCAGATTGCCATCTGTTAGGGATTGACCTCTTATTCCTTCTGGATCTGATACCATTCTGCCCTGCATCCCTGGCATTTCAAAAAATGCTCCCTACTGCCTAATTTTCCTCCTGGAAATAAAGAGTGACAATGATATTTTATATTCACAGCAGTGCAGTGTTTGGCTCAGTGTTTAGAGAAGTCCGATGTGTTTGCAGAGTGTTTAGTTTAAAAGTTTAACTGTTTAGAAGTGAATAAAAAAGTAATTTCAGGTTGCTGTTTTTAATTCTAAAAACATAGGTTTTAAGAGAAACTTCAGATGCTTTCACAGTGTAGGAGGAAAAGCAAATATGAATGGTTAAACATCCAAATTGGACATTGCTCTTGTTGCAGCAAAAAAAAGAAGCAGGTAAGGAGAATGTCTGAGCCGGAGCAGCTTGGTGGAGGAGAGGTGGTGCAATGTAGCAACTGAGAGACTACACAGTAAGGCAGGAAGCCCCTGGCACAACAAGAATATCTGCTATGAACTCACTTCTGGCTCAATCCTATGCTGGCCACCCACTACAATAAAGCACATCAGAACAGCCTTCATTGTGGGGAGTCATATTTTAGAATTTTTTCCCATGCCAAACACCGCCCCCCCCCATAATAACTGCATGTAGTAAACCAGCCAATCAGGGAGAGGTCTGTGTTAAACCTTTCCTCCAGTGTGCTTATTTATTTATTTGTTTGTTTGTTTGCTTGTTACACACACACACACAGAGAGAGAGAGAGAGAGAGAGAGAGAGAGAGAGAGAGAGGTGTATGCAGGCATGGGAGAACACTCTAAAATACTATCACTTGCCAGCAGTATTAAGTGCAACAGTCCAGAATTCTACCAGCTCAATGCACCACCTTGTCGCACTCCAGGTGTGGACTGGGTTAAGTTAGACCAAAGTCCTGGCACTATTATCCAAATTAACCGATTGTGGGCACAATCCTAACCAGGTCTACTCCGAAGTAAGTTCTATTTTGTTCAATGGGGCTTACTCTCAAGAAAGTGTGGTTAGGATTGCAGCCTGCATAACACAGAGATGCCTGAACTCTGTAGTTTGCATATAGGGTTACAAAATCTAAAAGTCATGGCACAACACTAGATTTTTGAACATGGATTTCAGCTGCAATGCTATGCACACTTTCTTGGGAGTAAGCCCAATTGGCTACAATGAGACTTACTTCTGAGTAGACCTGGTTAGGATTGGGCTGCTAGATACTGTCATGATGGAAATGGATCATTTTGTAGGCATGCCCAACATGTGCCCTCCAAAACACCATCTCTGGTGCCATTCTTGCTCTCTTCCTGATTCATAACCTGCTAATCATTAGTCATTTTGAAACACTCACAGCCCAATCCTAGGCATGTCTACTTGGAAGTAAATCCCATTATAGTCAATGGGCCTTACTCCCAGGTAAGTGTGCATAGGACTGCAGCCTCAGTTGACCCAGGAGACTCTTGAGGGATGTTCACATGTTGAATATTGAGAAATGCCTGAACCTTATTTTTGCATATTGAGAAATGCCTGAACTATATTTTTATGTGTATTAACCACAATCAGTTCAGATATGCTTTCAGGTTTCAGAATTTAAAATACACATCAAAAGCTAAATTAGCGTACAGAGTGGTTTTTTAAAAAATTTCTTTATTTTTTAAAATGGAAATGATTAGTGGAGTACTTTTGGACTTCAGGTTTCTCATGGCCTGATATGCGCTCAGACAGATAAAAAATGATTTCAGCACTCAGTGTAAATTTGGTGGAGGCCACTTCATAATCTGAACCACTAACAATTGAATAATTCCTCGTTTGTGTTCTCTGGGGTGTAGTAGCCCAGTTTGTGAATGCACTTGTACTTCATAAATCACTCTCAAGAGCAAAATGGGGAGAAAAAATGGAAAATCCATTTTCCTTTGTCCCCTTGGGTCTTTATTTAATTTTTAATGAAATCGAGAGGCTACTTCATCAAGTATGGCTACAATAAAGTCATTTCAACACTCATCCTTGCAAGGAGAGGAGTAAATGTTTCCCAGAGAATGCAAAATAGTTCTCAGAGGATACAGAGCTTTTAAAAGGTAGAAATGCTTTTGACAGCTTCTTAAATTACTTGCAGAAGGAAGTATATATCAGAACAATATAGGGCAAAATCGTGGTGATACTGGATAGCCAAAGCATAAAGCAATTTTTTTAAACTGCTGCTGAAGAATATCTGAGGTTGTTGTTGGTTTGCACAAGCTGGCTGTGTGAGCTGCAGGGTCACATCTAGAGTATTGTGTACCGTTCTGGTCATCACATCTCAAAAAGGATATAGCAGAACTGGAAAAAGTGCAGAAGAGAGTGACCCAAAATGATTACTGGGCTGGGGCACCTTCCTTATGAGGAAAGGCTACAGTGTCTGGAGTTCTTCAGTCTAGAATAGGGGTCTCCAAACCTGGCCCGGGGGCCAGATGCAGCCCGTGGAGAGCCTTTATCCCATGGCCAGCCTCTGATCCCCTAAGATCTGGCCCAGTTGACCAAACACAACCAGAGTTGTACTTGTGGGGTGGGGGAATGGGGGTCCGTTTAAGTGTGTACTTTATTTCTTGGGCTGTGTTGGTACTTGGAGAAATCTTGGACATTTGAGCCCATTCATTCATTCATTCATTCATTCATTCATTCAACTAAGTTCCATCTCAAATGTATTTATTTAAATTTTATATTTAATTTTTTTTTCTGGCCCTCAACACTGTGACAGATATTTGATACAGCCCCTTGACTGAAAAGTTTAGAGACCCCTGGTCTAAAAGTTTAGAGATCCCCTGGTCAGGTCAAAAAGCACCTGTGGGGGATCTTGATTGAGATGTACAAAGTGATGCAGGGGGTGGATAGAGGGATGTTCTATTCCCTTTTGCACAACACCAGAACCAGGGGACATTTCACTAAAATTAAATATTGGGAGAGGTAGAACAGACAAAAGGAAATATTACTTTACCCAGCTTGAAATTAGTCTGTGGAACTCCTTGCCACAGTATGTGGTGATGCCTTAGGCTGCAATCCTAACCACACTTTCCTAAGCCCTATTGAACAAAATAGGACTTACTTCTGAATAGATCTGTTAGGATTGTGCCCTTAAAAGAAAATTGGGCAGACTGATAGAGGAAAAGCCCATCACAGGCTGCAAGCCATGTTGTGTTCATGCAACCTCCTGGTTTTAGAAGTTTTCTGAACGCCAGATGCAAGGGAGTGGCAACAGGATGCAGGTATCTTGTTGTCTTGTGTACTCCCTGAAGTATCTGATGGGCCCCTGCAAGATTAACTGGATGGACCTTTGGCCTGATCCAGTCAGACTCTTCTTATGTTCCCTTTAGAACTGGGGGCAGTGCCACATTGAACCTGAGGAGAGGAGAGGGAGGAATACTTGCATGAGCAGTCCCTTCTCCCTCTTCTGGTCACCCCCAAGGTCAATCAGGATTACCCCAGGGCGCTCTACCCCTGTAGAGTGCTTCTGGGAGCAAGCCCAATAGGGATAAGAAGCTTCCACATGATTTGCAGAAGCCCCTGAAGCCTTCTTAGAATTATGGAGGTGTAGTGATTCAAGATTTGCTTAAGTATATCCATACTGCACAACAGGAGAGGAAACTGAACGCTTTCCACATGCGCTGCCTCCGACGCATTCTTGGCATCACCTGGCAGGACAAAGTTCCAAACAACACAGTCCTGGAATGTGCTGGGATCCCTAGCATGTATGCACTGCTGAAACAGACGCCTGCGTTGGCTCGGTCATGCCATGAGAATGGATGATGGCCGGATCCCAAAGGATCTCCTCTATGGAGAACTCGTGCAAGGAAAGCGCCCTACAGGTAGACCACAGCTGTGATACAAGGACATCTGCAAGAGGGATCTGAAGGCCTTAGGAGTGGACCTCAACAAGCGGGAAACCCTGGCCTCTGAGCGGCCCGCTTGGAGGCAGGCTGTGCAGCATGGCCTTTCCCAGTTTGAAGAGACACTTGGCCAACAGTCTGAGGCTAAGAGGCAAAGAAGGAAGGCCCACAGCCAGGGAGACAGACCAGGGACAGACTGCACTTGCTCCCAGTGTGGAAGGGATTGTCACTCCCGAATTGGCCTTTTCAGCCACACTAGATGCTGTTCCAGAACCACCATTCAGAGCGCGGTACCATAGTCTTTCGAGACTGAAGGTTGCCAACACACACTTCACAAAGAGTTTCAAAATCTAGAATCACAACATAACACTAGACTTTTAAACAAGGATTTGGGAAAAAGTTGAGGGAACTTTGTATGTTTCACCTGAAGAAGAGAAGGCTGAGAAGGAATGTGATAGCACTCTTCAAAAACCTGAAGGGCTGTACTATGGAAGAAGGAACACATTTCTTCTCAGCTGCCTCTGAGAGTAGAACTAGATCTAATGGATGCAAACCGCATAAGAACATAAGAACAGCCCCACTGGATCAGGCCATAGGTCCATCTAGTCCAGCTTCCTGTATCTCGCAGCGGCCCACCAAATGCCCCAGGGAACACACCAGATAACAAGAGACCTGCATCCTGGTGCCCTCCCTTGCATCTGGCATTTTGACATAGCCCATTTCTAAAATCAGGAGGTTGCACATACACATCATGGCTTGTAACCCATAATGGATTTTTCCTCCAGAAACTTGTCCAATCCCCTTTTAAAGGCGTCCAGGCCAGATGCCATCACCATATCCTGTGGCAAGGAGTTCCACAGACCACAAGAGAACCACAAGAGAAGAGATTCCAGTTGGACATTAGGTTGAAATTCTTGATGGTCAGGGCAGTTCGGTAGTGGAATAGATTTTTGAGGGAGATAGTGGATTCTCCCTCACTGGAGATATTCAAGCAGAGGATGGACTGGAGATGCTCAAGCAGGGGGTGGGACTAGTGGGTCCCGACCAATCTCATGATTCTATGATTCGGATACTGTTATGATGGGAATGAGTCATTCTGTGTTGACCCCAACATGTGCCCTCCAAAACCTCACCTCTGATGCATCTCTCCTTACTGTCCTCTTCCTGATTCACAACTTGTTAATCATTCGTCATTTGGAAACAGTCAACCGACCCAGGAGATTCTTGGCTGATCGACTCATTCCTATGTTGTGTGTATGGAGACTGGACACACTACTTCTTTCAAGCACTGATGCCACACCTGATGTGTTACCTGTTGAGCTCCTCTGGTGCAACAGCAAGTCCCAGCGAAAAGGACTCTGTCACCTCCCCAGGAACACCCTCTTAAGATGGAATCTGCATTCACCACCACCCACCCTTCAGAGCAGAAACTGAAATCCTTGCTTGTTGCGTAAGGGCTTGGCCTCTTCCCCTGCCTTTGCATTTATCTTTCAGGTATTTGCTTCTCAGCAGATGAGGCTCAGAGAGCACTTCAGTCCTTTGAGTTGAGTGAACAGGATTACAGGGAGAAGCAGTCAAGGCTACAAGCATAAAAAATGATCTCCTTCAGAAGAAACAAGTGCGCTCTCATGACCCATTCAAACATTTTGTTTTTTTCCCCCCAGTAGACCCTTTAGAGCCACCTTTGATTAAAAAGAAAACTTTTCACAAAGCACGGAAAGCATTTGCTTTGTGTGGATAAAATGCAGCCCTGTTAGAAGTAAATGAATTCACCCTACTGCCACCTCCTATCTGAAAGTCTTCCTACGTTCTACAGATGCATGCCATGGAGTGCCAACAGTTTAGAAAATGAAAAACAGTTTCAGGAAACTTATGTCAAGAACTTCTTCTCCAGCAGCAGAGGCAAGACCCTGAAGAAGATTTAGCAGGCTGAATATAAGAACAGCCTTGTTAGACCAGGCCAGGGGGCCCATACACCTCCTCCTGCCCTCCAGGGTTGTTCCGAAGGCAGGTGAAGCCCTGTGCTGCTTTGGTGAGAACTCCAAAAGCCTTCTGAGGCCTCCGGAGCACCGTTAAATAGCACCTCCATTTAATAGTATTTCTGATACTTCCGGAAGTACTGTTTAAGGGTTTTATCCCCTGGGGCTGGGGATAAGAATAGGCCCTCAGTTTGGCTGTACTTGTCGTAAGAGGCGACTAAACAGCCACCGGGTAGATGGGACGCATTAGCCTGGGAAGGCAGCTCATCTGAGAGAAGGAAAACTCTGATCCCAAACCTCCACTGCCTTGTGGCTACATCCAGTTATGGAAAAGGCTTCAGGAGTCAACCGCGAGGCAAAATCCAGAGCCGGAGTCCCTGAGGCAGTTCATGGCTGAACACAGTCACGTTCTGGCAACTCCTGCGACGCCGCTGGAACCAACCATATTGGCTTCTGCCTTTCCATTGGACCATTTCAGCGACATGGGGAGGGGGGATTTGCTGCCTGGGAAACAGTCTATCCTCCATACCTACCTTACCCAGGCTTCATGCACTGGAGAGGACACACTGTTCCAGAACCACCATTCAGAGCGTGACACCATAGTCTTCCGAGACTGAAGGATGCCAACAACAAGGCTGTTTAAGGGCACTGTGGAGACCTCAGAAGGTTTTTGGAGCGCTCAGGAAAGTGAAACAGGAGATAGCACATTGTGTGAGGCTCCGTAGGCTGGGGTAAATATCCCCTGGGGGTGTGTGTGATGTGTTGCAGGGGGTGATAGCATGTTGTGGTCCTGTGCCCCGGGGCAGCTGATGGGCCATGTAGCTGCACCAGAGCTGGTTAGGATTGCCCTGCCTGTCAGAATTTGTATCCAAGTATCCTTAGCACAGACACTGGCTCCAAAAGAGCCCACTGACGGAGTCTTAATGAAATCTTGATGGAAAGAATGACCACTACCTTTCAATGAAATCAACCTCATATGCAGGGGAAACGACAACACCCAGGCACGAACATCTCTTGCATGCTACCCTGAGCTCTTTGGAAAAGGATAAAATAAAAATAAAAATGCAATAAGTGCACTTTTCCTCCAACAAGCTTCTTTCTTATTTGGAACATTACCTGGTGACTGTCAATGTGATCTTTTGGAATAAAATTCTGTTTGTGATGATCCCTTCCTCTGTGCCCTCAGGCCTTCAAATCATATATGGAATAAGCCACCGTCCCTCCAAATTGCAGATTACCTGAGCTTTTCCAGGTGAGTGCCAGTCTTTTATATGTTTAGATGGTATATGAAGGAATGAATAATTACATTAGATTGGATAGACAGACACTTCCTTCATGGCCTTCCAGCCATGAAGAACTAAAGCTCTTGAAACATTAACTACAGTGTCACAAGGTACACAATCAATTCCCCCGCTTTATTTCTTGCTTGACCTTTCCTTTTATTCAATAACAACATGGTATTGATAAGGTATCACATACTGAATGTGTGTTTTTCTTCCAGGTTTCCACATCTGGAGAGCTATTCTAATCTTCCTGGCATTAACAGTAAGAGGATATTGACTTTTCCCCCCTGGGTTCATTGAGATTTGTTGCTCTATAGGTAAGTGGTTACTGGTCAATATCAGACTTAAAACAGCTAGCGATCTCTGCACAGAGAGGAAAAATGATTAGAACCAACAAGATGTTTTAACTTTAGTTTTTAAACTAAAATTTGATTTATTTTTATACTCAAAAAGCTGTGTGTGTGTGTGTGTGTGTATGTGGGAGGGGGGAAATTAAGCCTGCTCTGCAAGGAAACCCAAACATAATCCCTTTTTTGGCCTTCTTTACTGCCACCACACATTGGGGTCAACACTTTCATAGAGATGTCCACCAGCACCCCAAGATCTGATCTGTCACATACTGCTCAGAACCTCAAATAAACCACAATAACCTTAGGATTTGAAAACAGAATCCAGGTTCTCAAATTAATATTCTCAAACTTAGCCATTAAACCATGTACTCTGAGATAAGCTCCAATCCAGGCTTTACTACCTCCTGTAAAGGTTTTATTGGCCAGGTTTTTTGCCTCCCTGTTTTAGTGTTCCCTTTCACAGTCATTTTCAAACCTTCCTGGATGCTGTTGGAAGGTCAATCAACACGTATTGGAGTGCAAGGTTGTTATCTTGCTTCCAGCACATCATGTTTCTTCTTTGTTGTTGGCAACCTTCAGTCTCGAAAGACTATGGTATCGCGCTCTGAAAGGTGGTAGTGGAACAGTGTCTAGTGTGGCTGAAAAGGCCGATCCAGGAGTGACAATCTCTTCCACACTGGGAGCAAGTGCAGTCTGTCCCTGGTCTGTCTCCCTGGCTATGGGCCTTCCTTCTTTGCCTCTTTGCCTCAGTCTGTTGGCCAAGTGTCTCTTCAGACTGGGAGACGCCATGCTGCACAGCCTGCCTCCAAGCACGCCGCTCAGAGGCCAGGGTTTCCCACTTGTTGAGGTCCACTCCTAAGACCTTCAGATCCCTCTTGCAGATGTCCTTGTATCGCAGCTGTGGTCTACCTGTAGGGAGCTTTCCTTGCACGAGTTCTCTATAGAGGAGATCCTTTGGGATCCGGCCATCATCCATTCTCACGACATGACCGAGCCAAAAAGGACTCTCCCGCACTCAATTGGGACACAAGTTAGTTGAGGGCCATGACAAACAGTCCTATGATGGAATCTCCATTGCACCCCATCTATTCCTTGATGGCAAATTGGGTACTATTGCTATTACCAATACTTACGGTTTAGTGGTTGGCCTGGTGAGGTGGGCCATCTGATGCACATGGCCCTTGACCCATGGCCCCAATACTAGCCCTGCCCCCACTATAGAAGGATCATGTTCTGGGAAGAGGTTAGCATTTTTTCCTCTTCTTGTGTTCACTTCATGTCCTCAATAGGAAGTTAACCAGACTGTCTGTCTGATCTGTCTGTCTGTCTAATTTTCATCCTGCCCGTCTTCCAAGGAGCTCAGAGTGGCGTACATGACTCCTTCCCTCCTTTTGTCTTCACAACAACCCTGTAAGGTAGGTGAGGCTGAGAGACTGGCCCAAGGTTACCCAAGAAGCATCATGGCTAAGCGAGGATTTGAACATGGCTCTTCCAGGCCTAAGTCCAAACCACTATACTATTCTGACCCTCAGTCATCAGTCGCAACTGTTACCCTGCACATGCCTGATCTTGTCTGATCTTGGAAGCTAAGCAGGGTCAGGCATGGTTAGTACTTGGATGGGAGACTGCCTGGGAATACCGGGTGCTGCAGGCTTATACCATAGTCTTTCGAGACTGAAGGTTGCCAACCATCTCCCTATACTGAACACTATCTCCCGATCTTGTCTGATCTCGGAAGCGAAGCAGGGCCAGGCCTGGTTAGTACTTGGATGGGAGACCACCTGGGAATACCGGCTGCTGTAGGCTTATACCATAGTTGTTGGAGACTGAAGGTTGCCAACCAACCAGTCATCCGTAGCCCCACAGAATAGTTCTTGTCAGTCAAGTGAGCCAGTGTGCCTTGAAATACCGTTTCTCAATACACTACACACCCATCCCCCTGAAAGTGTATTGGGAGTTCCTATTGCCACTGCTCTTGCGAGTTCAAGTGTCCGTCTGGCCATATGAAACTTTGGACAATGACCAACCTAGCTGACCACTGATGTCATCCCTGTCCTCTGACCTGCAGGGTAACTCCTTCCTGATTATGCAAATTCCTAATCTTACATGGCAGTGGGATATTCTATTGTTAACTCTACAGTTCCCTGCCTGTTCAGTGCCAACCTCTCCCTACATATAAAAGCAAGAAACAGGGTTCTTTCGCCTTCGCTGTGATTGTTTAAAATTTTCAATACAGCTTTTAGCTATGGTAATAAAAACAGGCCACTAAGGAATAAAAGCTGGAATTGGGAAATAAAAGGAGATCAAGTATACTGATCACACCATATTATTAATATAGGACCTGCACTGACCTCACTTTGAATTATTAAAAGTCGTAATAAACCTTTTTTTTTTAATTAAGTGGAAGATATACAACACTGAGATGCGGAATTGTAAATCAGCAATGCTTTATTTTTATTTTTCATAAACTTATTTCATATTTCTGTTTGGGGGAAAAAAAACAGAACAAAAAAAAAACACAGAACCTCTCTATGAGTCAAGCTAGGTAAGACCATGGAGAGACAGTAAACATTTGCAAATATGCGGCAGCCACGGGGGACACCATCTTGATTGAGACTGCGATGTATGGTAAGGGTTTAACCCTTTCCTTCTGCATAATTTTTTTTTTCTAATTAAAATTGCACCTTCTGCACTGCTATTTAGGAGAAAAGGCAAACCCCCACCCTAACACAATCCCACAGTAGGAATGGAGGAGGTGGATCTCAGAGACAAAAGCACATGGCAAATCCTGCTCTTAATTTTCTAACCCACTCTGTCCAATCCTCTTCCTCTCACAAGAAGAGCCCTGCTGGATCAAGCCAAAGGCCCACCTAGTCCAG
The DNA here is from genome assembly GCF_035046505.1 of Tiliqua scincoides. NCBI lineage: Eukaryota > Metazoa > Chordata > Lepidosauria > Squamata > Scincidae > Tiliqua > Tiliqua scincoides. The sequence goes on from NC_089832.1 coordinate 15,523,763, forward strand.
CTTCCTGTATCTCACAGCGGCCCACCAAATGCCCCAGGGAGCACACCAGGTAACAAGAGACCTGCAAGGCTTCCTGGGAATTGTAGTTAAGAACATAAGAACAGCCCCACTGGATCAGGCCATAGGCCCATCTAGTCCAGCTTCCTGTATCTCACAGCGGCCCACCAAATGCCCCAGGGAGCACACCTGATAGCAAGAGACCTCATCCTGGTGCCCTCCCTTGCATCTGGCATTCTGACATAGCCCATTTCTAAATTCAGGAGGTTGCACATACACATCATGGCTTGTAACCCGCAATGGATTTTTCCTCCAGAAACTTGTCCAATCCCCTTTTAAAGGCGTCCAGGCCAGATGCCGTCACCACATCCTGTGGCAAGGAGTTCCACAGATTAATCACATGCTGGGTTAAGAAATGTTTTTTTTTTGGTCTGTTCTAACTCTCTTGACTGGATGCCCCCTGGTTCTGGGGTAGTGGGAGAGAAAAATAAAAATCACTTATGCTAGCTGGAGTGGGACCAAGGGAACTTATAAGCAACTTATAAGCCCTACTGAGGTGTAAGTAAAAAAAGCTTATTTTATAATAAGCAAGTTTTTTTACTTACCTTTCACTGACTCTCTGACCCCCCCCCCCCCCAGCATGCAGCAGGACAACACTGGGCTGTAAGTTTATTATAAGGTACCAGCATACATAGAAAAAGTCATATTTTAATGGAAAGCGACAAGGTTAACGATGTTTGTTCGTGTTTCTTAGGGATGTCTAATTAACACCATTACATTTTACAAGGCTAACTTATTGATGGTGTAATAAAGAAACAGAAATACAAGACCGCATATCAAAACAGCTGGAAACATCCAGGGTTTAAGATCTGGAGGCAGAATTTATTTTTAGTGCTAAAATGAAACAGAACAAATAGTAAAGGGGAAGGAAAGGGGGGGAAAGCCTCTCTCCGGGCTTACAAGTCAAGGGACAGCTAGATGGAAAAAATACTAAGCACTTAAATGAGCCAGTTTGATTGTAGCTCCTGCAATCTCCCTCCTCACCCTGCTGTGCTTCAGATAAAAATCCAAATAAATGTCCAGTAATTAAATTAAGAGCTTAATCATGCTGTTTGCTGAGCTCTGGAAGATTTCAAAGTGAACTCGGGACTCACAGCTCAGACATCATTATCGTGTTTCCCCCATGTTTCTGCCCACCCACTTAAAAGGATAGGTCATGAGGTCCATTAAAGGGCTGGTATACTGTGCAGGGCTGAGAGAACTGCAAACCCCTTATTCATATCTTACCTCCACCATCATCCCTGCAGAATATGCCTTCTAGAACTGGTGCTCCTGATCAGACGGGTCAGGGGGGCCAATGCCTGATAGACCCAACCTCCTCCCGGGTGCGGTCCGCCCACTGGCCCACATTCTGCCCATCCTCCCCCACTCTCCCCCCATCCAAATATACCCTCCAGCCACCTCCTCCCACCCCTGAAGTAGCCTCCCTGCACCAGCGCAAACGTACCAGGTCTAGGCAGCGCAGGGATGGAATTTGGCGGGAACACACTGGCGTGCATCCTTATGCCGGCGAGACCTGCTCAATAGTTGCTGCAAACGTGCTTTACGGCACATTTGTGATACTGGGGACCCTGCAGCACCTGTGCAAGTTAAGTACTCTGCACATGCCTGATCTTGTCTGAAGCTAAGCAGGGTCAGGCCTGGTTAGTACTTGGATGGGAGACCGCCGGGGAATACCGGGTGCTGTAGGCTTATACCATGATCTCGGAAGCTAAGCAAGGTCAGGCCTGGTTAGTACTTGGATGGGAGACCGCTTGGGAATACCAGGTGCTGTAGGCTTATACCATAGTCTTTCGAGACTGAAGGTTGCCAACCAACATCACTTGAGAAAACTTTAGTTGCTTGGGGAGTTATTCCCTTGCCACTTGGAGGTTTGCAGCTGAACATTTGGAGCATCAGCATATTTCTTTCAATGCGCTGCAAGCACGTCACATTTAACGAACTGCTAGCACTTTAGGAATCACGTGTTCTGCACAATTTGAGCCTCCACGGTGGTATATAATTGATAGTTAACACCTCAAAACATGCACAATAAGAATAAACAGCCTAAGAAAATGATGCAAAGCGTTGAGGAAAGGAAACAACCTTTGGCAATTTTCATCAAAATTTAACCTACCAACAATTTTTGAGATGAAGGCTTGAAGCAGATGATAAGAACATAAGAACAGCCCCACTGGATCAGGCCATAGGCCCATCTAGTCCAGCTTCCTGTATCTCACAGCGGCCCACCAAATGCCCCAGGGAGCACACCAGATAACAAGAGACCTGCAAGGCCTCCTGGGAATTGTAGTTAAGAACATAAGAACAGCCCCACTGGATCAGGCCATAGGCCCATCTAGTCCAGCTTCCTGTATCTCACAGTGGCCCACCAAATGCCCCAGGGAGCACACCAGATAACAAGAGACCTCATCCTGGTGCCCTCCCCTACATCTGGCATTCTGACTTAACCCATTTCTAAAATCAGGAGGTTGCGCATACATATCATGGCTTGTACCCCATAATGGATTTTTCCTCCAGAAAAATGTCCAATCCCCTTTTAAAGGCGTCTAGGCTAGACGCCAGCACCACATCCTGTGGCAAGGAGTTCCACAGACCGACCACACGCTGAGTAAAGAAATATTTTCTTTTGTCTGTCCTAACCCGCCCAACACTCAATTTTAGTGGATGTCCCCTGGTTCTGGTATTATATGATAAAAAAAATAAAGCACAGGCATATGTTTGGCAAGAAGTTCCTGCCCTCCCAACTCTCTTATTTACTGACAAATACCTTTCCCCCTCTCTTCTGGTCTAGAGGGAGGTGTTCAAGGCACCTCAAAACAGTTAAAAGTTAACACAATAAGCCAACAACAAGTTAACCAAAGCAAAATCCTCTCGGCATCGAGAGGAATAACACCCATCACCAGGAGAACAACAGGACAATCCCGAAAGACAAATGGAACTAAGGGCCCAATCCAAATAGGCCCTTGGGCCGGTGCGCCAGCCTGAAGGTGTCGCAAATGTACCGTAAAGCACTTTCACACCACCGAGAGAGGAGCGAGGCTGGCGCACCCACCCTGTCCCACAGCCCATTCCTCCCCCCTCCCTGCCTCTGGTTTGCCCCTTCCCTCAACGGTTTAACCCCCTCCCCACCCCTGCCACAGCCTTACTTGCTCTGAGGGCCACGGCAGGGTCCGGTGAGAGACGGAGAGCTCTGCACTCCATTGGCAGCCAATTTATGAGAGCAAAATCCTTTTCCACTGTCATAAATCCCTCCCTTATTCCCTCCTATTCTCGTATAAACTGCTTTTCCAAACTTAATGCAAAGCACTTAATGCAAAAAAAAAAAAATAAAAATAACAGTAGCATACATTAAAACAACAAAAACAATTTAAAAATTGTAAAATACAAACTAGCCACAACTGCTAGCAATTCAAATATCAATTATAAGAAAAAATGCCATTATCCGTAATAATGGCTGTGCCTTTTCCAAGTCAGAAATTCTTATTTATGAATGATTCAAGTCCATGAAGGGGTGACCGGTCTCTCCTTATCACCACCACAAATTCCTTGATTTATGAAAAGCCGCGTTGTATTATCTGACTAAAAAAGCAACACCTTCAGCTGCCCTACACCAAATTTTCATTTTTCAAGGGAAGAAATAAAATCAGGCTGGGTGAAAGAAATCAGTTCTTTCTCTCCAACCTATCCTTTGCTTACTTCCTAATTTCATCTCAGATGACAGCACAACCTCACAAATGAAGCAAACATTTACCTTCCCCCCCACCCCGTACAGATAAAAGTTTTAAGCTGTTGAAGTCAATTTCATGTCCATGCAAGAAAGCAAATATCCCCCTTTCATAAAGACTGCAAAGAACAGTGATTCAACAGCTTCTTCCAGAAATCAGGTTGCAGTCCTGTACACATTTTTACCAGAGATCAAGTTCCATTGAACTCAGTTAGGTTTCTTCGATATGCTGTGTTGGAATTATATTGGAAGATATTATATTGGAATACAATTGGAACTGTATTGGAAGATATTACCGAGGAGATAGGGTGTGGTGTCCACAGTGCCCCTGCTCTAAGTAAATGCAGGGTTAAAGCCCAGGTGGTAGCTGGAGGTGTACTGCACAGCTGCAGCCACTAGAGGCTAAAGTGAGCATGGGAGCATATAAACAGCACCTGGAGGAACCAGTGGTGTGGGTTGTAGGGGGAGTGCAGGTTGGAGACTGACTGGGGAATCTGACTGTGACTTGGCTTAATAACTTTGACTTGGATACCCTGACTGATTTGACTGACTTACCTGGAACCTGACCTTGGACTGTGACTTGGCTTACTGGCTCTGGACTCTGATTTGGCAACTCTCATTGATTGGACTGGTTTACTTGGAATCTGTGGACTGGAACTGGACTCTGACTTTTGCTTACTGCACTGGTGAGTTTCACAAGGGAAACTAATCAGTCTTAAGCAGGCACGAGGCCCAGTGGGGAGGAGCTGTGACACCACATATGCTTAGGATTGCACTGACAATCTCTTGCAAGTCCTGGGCAGCAAAATCATGTCCAGGAGAACTCGGAATCAAGGCAAGTGTTTCTTGAGGGTGTGCAAAGTTGCTTTGCCTTGCTGTTGAGTAATCCCTGCCCACCCAGGAGATAAATGTAGAGGTGTTATCTCACTGTCCTGGTACCTGGGACAGTGACAACATGACATCACATAACATCAGATGTTTATTTTTTAAATTTGCATTAATTTAGTTGCACCCTAATGATGGGAGCATAATTTGCTAGCATCAGCCTGGCCACTGTTTGTGCACATGTCTTGATAAGATGTCTCCTAATGATGAGAACTCAGGACCCAATCCCATTCAGTTTTCCAGTGCTGGTGCAATTGTGCTAACGGGGCATGCACTGCATCTTGTAGTGGGGTAGCAGTCACAGAAGCCTCCTTAAGGTATGGGAACATTTGTTCCCTTGCCATGGGGCTGCATTGTAGTTGCACTGGGGCTGGAAAATCGGATAGGATTGGGCCCTCAGGCAACTACCATATTTACAATAATACCCATATCATTTGCTGTCAGTTTATTTCCCCCCCCCAATTAGCACCAATTAACCAATCAGTGTGCACCTTGCCTATATAATCTTGCAATAACTTAGCTCGAAAGAGAAAAGAGACTTCTCTTTCAACGCCAGCAGCATGCTTCAGTGTCACTCTGAGAGTCCACCTGGCAACACTTTGTACGTTTTGCTTTGCCCTGTATCAATCGGTTCCCAAACTTTTTAGCCCTGAGACTCACTTTTTAAATGATCAGGACCCTCCTAGGTTTACAAGACTTTAAAAAAATCTAAAAATAATAATAATTCTACTTATTTACACATAATTATAGCCAGGAAAAAAAAAAAGCTCTAAAATTTATCTCCCTGTATTTGCACATGCTTGCAAACTGCAGGAACTCTGTGCAGGGCAATTCTGATTTTTGAGTAATCTCAGGGCTTGAGAGAATTAGTTATGTAATCCTTCCATCACCTGTGTTTTCATTGGGGGCTCAGCTCTGCTGCTATTGGACCCACTAAATTAAGGCTGAGACCCATCAGTGGGTCCCGACCCACAGTTTAGGAACCACTGCTCTATATGCTTTGTTTTAGACTTAAGAACATAAGAACAGCCCCACTAGATCAGGCCATAGGCCCATCTAGTTCAGCTTCCTGTATCTCACAGTGGCCCACCAAATGCCCCAGGGAGCACACCAGATAACAAGAGACCTCATTCTGGTGCCCTCCCTTGCATCTGGCATTCTGACATAGCCCATTTCTAAAATGAGGAGGTTGCATATACGCATCATGGCTTGTAACCCGTAATGGATTTTTCCACCAGAAACTTGTCCAATCCCCTTTTAAAGGCATCCAGGCTAGATGCTGTCACCACATCCTGTGGCAAGGAGTTCCACAGATCGACCACATGCTGAGTAAAGAAATATTTTCTTTTGTCTGTCCTAACCCTGCCAACACTCAATTTTAGTGGCTGTCCCCTGGTTCTGGTGTTATGTGAGAGTGTAAAGAGCATATCTCTTTACACTTTATCCTTCCCATGCATAATTTTGTATGTCTCAGTCATGTCCCCCCTCAGGCATCTGTTTTCTAGGTTGAAGAGGCCCAAACGCTGTAGCCTTTCCTCATAAGGAAGGTACCCCAGCCCAGCAATCATCTTAGTTGCCCTCTTTTGCACCTTTTCCATTTCCACTATATCCTTTTTGTGATGCGGCGACCAGAACTGGACACAACTGCCTTTGCATCCTGACTCTAGACTAAGCATATTTCTTCCTTTCTATGAATCCAACCCCCCCCCTCCCAGACTGCAGCTAGAGCTGCCAAGCTGAAACGAAGTTCTATCTTTCACCAAATCAAGGCAGCTGAAAGACACAACAGCTGCATAACTTCTACAAACAGGACAATAGCAGGACACCACGAGGAACAATGAGGACCCAATCCTATCCAATTTTCCAGCTCTGGTGTATCCACAATGCAGCCCTGTGGTAAGGCATGAGAACATGTGTTCCCTTAAGAAGGCACCAATGACTGTCCCCATAACCACAGGATGCAGCACATACCCTACTGGCACAACTGCACCAACACTGGAAAATTGGATCAGATTGGGCCCTGAGACCGCTATGAATTCTATGATACTACAACACCAGCTGAGAGGTATGACCCATGGGTACTGACGCAGCAGACGGTGTGAACAGAAGGTACATCCCAATCCCATCACTTTCAGTAAATGAAAGATTGCATAGAAATGAATTTAGTGCAAAAGAAAAAAAAATCTTCTACAACACTCTTATTACATCCTTTCAACAGGCAAATGCTCAAGGAACTCACTGAAAACTTTCTACCGCAGAACAAGTGATTTCCTTATCATCAGAGATTATCCTTATGTGGAATCAACTTTTCCCCCCAGCCCTGGGGGTTCCTGAGGACCAACAACAACAACAACAACAACAACAGTATTTATATACTGCTTTTCAATAAAAAGTTCACAAAGCGGTTTACAGAGAAAATCAAATATCTAATGGCTCCCTGTCCCAAAAGGGCTCACAATCTAAAAAGATGCAAAGGAATACCATCAGACAGCCACTAGAACAGACAGTGCTGGGGTGAGGTGGGCCAGTTACTCTCCCCCTGCTAAATAAAAGAGGAGCACCCACTTGAAAAAGTGCCTCTTACCCAGTTATCAGGGGTTACCAAATTCCACCAGCAAACAAACAAAGGTGTCTCCAATCTCAGTGGCAGACTCAGATAAACAGGAATTAAGATGCATCCATTGAACACATTTAGCACCCAACAAACAATTTCTGAATGTCACTGATCTTGAATTCTTCATCATTTTTTTTTCCAAAGCGACTTCCAGCTCTTTTGACAGATGTGTTATGCTGCATTTCATTACTTTCTGTCCTTACCTTGTTCTTCTTTTGTTTCAGATAAATGATGATGCTTTCAAGAAAGATTAAGCACTGCCAGGCAATAAAGCAATGGTCCAAACACAGTTTTAATTGGAACTTCAGATCCTGTAGGAAAAACAGAAATTAAATCATTAATAATCTGATTTTTTTTTTTACCAGCAGACACAACACATTCATAGATCTGGGGGGTTTTATGCCACCTTGTTCCATTTCTCCATCTCATGGATCCGCTGCCGGCATTGGATGTTGTAAAATTCTGCTAATTCTAGTTGTAAATCTGCTAAACTGCTACTAAATAAATTCATATGGATTGTCACTGAGGAATCACGTCTGGTGGAAATGACAATATTGAAATGACACCAAGTCATGCCTTACAAATTCTCTGGCATTCAAGTTAATCATAGAGCTCTTGGGCACTGGGGTATTGCTAGAGGGTGCAAACCACACCAGGTGATAGACTCAGGGGAGGAGGGTGACACTACTATTGGTCAAAATTGTGCAATCTCGATATTTTTGAATAATACCATCATGTTATATATCACTCAGTGCAGCATTTCATGCAGAATGCAACAAAACAAACCGAATTTAAATATATGTATTCTATCAAATGTTATGGCTATATAACTGGAAAGGAAAACACTTCTGCCTTATGTAATAAAAAGTGGATTTCCTAAACTAAACTAACCAATGAGACTGATTGTTCCGAGAGCCAATGAGGTATTATTATGACACATCAGGGGACCAATAAGGTGTTAGTATGAGTCTCATTTCCACGTATCAGAGGAAATACTAATATCCTTTTCCATATACCAGGGCTAATTCGGTTGTGTGGTGGCATCAAGAAGTTGGCCACCATTTTGTGGGGGTTGGTTGGTTGGCTGGCTGGTTGGTTGGTTGGTAGCTGATTTGTTGTGTAACATGAACTGCTAAATAAATAAATAAAGTGAATGGGGGTTACACCAACCCTAGGTTGGTGACTGCATTTAGGTTGTGTATATGATATTGTATTTTATTCTGTATGGTTTGAGTACAGCAGGAGGTCCATCATGGGGGTCAAACAATAAAGTCTTGCACTGAGTGATACAAACCCTAGTGACACCTCTGCTTGGGCAAGCTTTCCCCCCCAAGCAGTGAGTGATCTTGCACTAGTGTAATGCACTTCCTGATAGATTCTTGCTAATGTCAGCATATCAAACACAGTGATCTTGCACTAGTGTAATGCACTTCCTGATAGATTCTTGCTAATGTCAGCATATCAAACACAGTTTATGAATGTAATCATTATTACCACCCAAAGTCAGACTGTGAGGAGCTCAGTTTGGGAATTGTCTCACGGAGTCCCTGTGCAGCAGGTGACTCTGCCATGCTCTGTTTGGTGAACTGAAAATTTGGAGGGAGGTTTTGCTTCCCAAACTGAGCTCTGTGCAGGATATTTGTCAACCCTGAAGTTCAGCAATGACGTGATGGCCATCACCAAACGTGATGGCCATCCCCAACATGACGTGATGGTCATCCCCAAACATCTGGCCCCTTTGCTTGGCCCCATTTCTGACCTCTGCCTTAATCATATGCCGCGTCAGCAGCTGGACTCCGGCCCTAGTACAAAACTCTCTTCTCCTCCACATTCCTCTTGGAATTCAAGAACCACTCCAAAGAGGAGCAGTGGCAGGTAGAGAGTGGGTCCTCCCTGTTAATCTGCCCCCCCCCAACAACTTCCTCAGGTGGCCTTGTGGATGGAATGGCCTCACTTCTAGCACTGCATACCCAACTAGCAGGCAGCACATTTCATAAAATGCAGTTTGTCTGTCTGATGCATGACCTTCTGCCCTGAAAATAAGGTGGCGTCCCTGAATAATGAGTTCATCCCATCCCTGAAAAGATCCAAGAGTCTGTTGGTTGTGGCCTTAACAGAGGAGAACTGGTACTGAACAGGTAGACTGTCCACACAGACCTCTCCCTTCCCTTGACCCAAAGAGGGAAATTTAATCAGTCCCATCTCTAGGGATAACTTGCTTTGTTTGACTCACAGCTGTCAGCGTGCTTAATTAAGTCCTTTCATAGCAGTTACATGTGTCCACTGGCACTAATTATACGAAGATCAATTTCTCTTGCTAACAGAGTTTGATCTGTAGACACTCCTCAACCAACTGCGAGTATCAGACTACATTTTGTGCCAGTCACCTTGATTGAAATGTAAAGATTGTTTTGAAAGGGATTAGAAGAGAAACAGTTTGAGAGGATTTTTTTTTTTTTGCCCTCAATTCAGAACGAGGAAGCGTCCAGAATGAATGCATGCTCTTTTCCCTGGGATGACCTAAATAATGGCCATACTTCTTACAACCCATCACCCTCTGAATGGCAGTGCCCATCTCCCCTCTCAAGTCCTCCCTTTTCTGAAAACCCCTACCCCCTAAGCCAGCTTGAGACCAGGCAGCAGCAATGTGTGCGTAGGGGAACCACACATAGCAAAAGGAGTCCAGGAGAACAGCAGAATAGCAGCAATCTAGTAGGACAACTTCACCACCACCGATTCACATGCCTAAACTACCCGGCTAGGAATAAGAAACAGAATTGCCCATCTATGCAGGTCCAGGTCTCACTAGAGTTATGCACCAAGGACCAACCAAGCCAATTCACCCACCGACTTCTCATGAGCGATAAGCAGCCTTCAGGTTAAGAGGTGGGACTTGGCCATCTTTAATAATGTTGGCAACCTTCAGTCTCGAAGGACTCTGGTATCGCGCTCTGAAAGGTGGTTCTGGAACAGCGTCTAGTGTGGCTGAAAAGGCCAATTCGAGAGTGACAATCCCTTCCACACCGGGAGCAAGTGCAGTCTGTCCCTGATCTGTCTCCCTGGCTATGGGCCTTCCTTCTTTGCCTCAGTCTGATGGCCAAGTGTCTCTTCAAACTGGGAAAGGCCATGCTGCACAGCCTGCCTCCAAGCGGGCTGCTCAGAGGCCAGGGTTTCCCACCTGTTGAGGTCCACTCCTAAGGCCTTCAGATCCCTCTTGCAGATGTCCTTGTATCGCAGCTGTGGTCTACCTGTAGGGCGCTTTCCTTGCACGAGTTCTCCATAGAGGAGATCCTTTGGGATCAGGCCATCATCATTCTCACGACATGACCGAGCCAACACAGGCGTCTCTGTTTCAGCAGTGCATACATGCTAGGGATTCCAGCACGTTCCAGGACTGTGTTGTTTGGAACTTTGTTTTTTGTTTGGAACTTGCCATCATGACAACCTGAAGAGACAGAGCTCTGGGACCAACCTACCAGGACCAACCAGCATGGGCAAATCAGTACGGAGGAATACCGCAACCTTGGAAATTATTCAGTCAATTCAGTCCAGGTGGCACAGCAATGGAGTGTCACCAAGTGATTGGGTGTCTCCCCCCCAATAGCACTGATGACAGAAACCTTAAAAAGTAGTGGGCTACTGGAAAGTTTCACTGCTTTCCAGGCGTCTCTGGGTTGGGTTAGGTGAATATCCCACCCCAAAAATTGTTCAGGCTATGGGGCCAAGTATCCACACTGGGTTGGGTGTCTCCATGTCACTCTACAGACGCTATTACTGCCCTACCTCTTCTGTTTTAATAGGAGTAAATAACTCAGCTTGCTGTTATTGACTAAATGCCTTATAATGAACATGGACACTTCTTGGGAAATATTATAATTAACTAGGTATATGTTTGAGGCATTTTTCATTATTCAATTAATATTGGTGTGTGATGTACTATATCTATGTGTGGATTATGTATATTATTCTGGTTTTGTAGTTTTGCATATTATTCTTTTTAAAAGAAATATCTGCAGCATTTCTGATACCATTACAGCAGTGATCTCAAAACTTTTCAGTGCCTCAACCGTCCTTGTCCGCCCTGGGGAAACAACTCCGACCTACACACATCTATGCCCCCCTTTCTTCAACTGTCCTGCTGCTTACCATAATGCAATCTCTTTACCCATAAAGTATTTCGATGTAGACCAGTGGTTCCCAAACTGTGGGTCGTGACCTGATTTTTGACGGGTCACCAAAGGATGATGGAAAAATCAGAGAACTAATTGCCCTGAGGCTATTCAAAACTGTGTTACTGTAGCTGCGAATTACCCTGCAAACTGTTCAGCTCCTGCAGTTTGCAAGCTTGTGTAAATATACAGAGATAAATGTTTGAAGGTCTTTTTTTCCTGGTTATAATTACTTATAAACGAATGAATGAATGAATTAAAATTTCTTTCTAGATCTCCCTTTTAAAAAAAAAACAACAACTGGTACACCTAGGTGGGTCCTGACAGAGTGTCATTAAAGAAAGTGGGTCCTGGTGCTAAAAAGTTTGGGAACCACTGATGTAGACACATCCCATAGTGCCGCACTGAACATCAACAGATATTGAAGATTCATTGTTTATATAAGATAATACAAGGCGATTCTGAACAAACTGCTATAGATACTCATGTATAGTAAGTGAAATTTCTGCCAAGTAATCAAGCTCCAATTATCATTGCGCCTGATCTCTGGGTCAATCAGAGGGCAGAGACTTTCAACTCTGAACAGTTTCCTTTCTCAAGTGGCAGACAGACATGCGCCAAGTTTCTCAAGCAGCAGGCAAGCACCAGGCAGGCAGGACAGAGATCCTTTCTACAACAACTGAGACCTTCCAGCCAAAGTTAACCTTTTAATCTCCTTCCTTCTGCTGCGGCCTGGTTCTGCTTGGCAAATGCTTGCAAAGCAGGTCTGTTTTTTGAAACACTAGGATGGGACCCTCTGTCCCAGGCTACAATTCAGTGCACCATTACTTAAGATGTTGTTATTGTTTTTCTTTTAATGTATTGCGACGACCTATGGTTTTAAGCAAATAAATTGAAACTATTGAAACTATTACTTAAGATGTGTAATGGGTTGTATGTAGAGCTTCTGGCTTAACACACCACACAACTTAAAGGTGGATTTGATTCATGGTTCAAACTTTTTCACTGGCATATCCCTTGGCAGCCCATTTCCATCAATTGTACCCTTCCTATTAGTAAAATGTTTGTAATTAATAATACAAGCCTTCATCTCCCCCATATGAAAACCCAGACTTCATGTATTCATCACAGTGTTTTCTCTTTTCATCTGATTGAAGAACAGAAGACTCTGCTTTTGCACTGTTTTGCACCAGAAGTGTGCTGAGAAATTCTGGGTGACTGATCACTTTTCATATTTTGTTTCAGCTTTTTTACTGTGATGGTTTTCAATCACTGGTTCATACATGAATTGATGACCAAAAACTAGCTATTGGTGGGGCTTTCACAGCCAACTAGCTATCTCCCTTCCTGCCTTGCAAGGCATTCTGGAGCATGACCTGCATTATGCCATTCTTTTTCAAGTACCCCTAAAGGTCCTGTTGAGTGTCCCTGGGAGTACATGAATACCAGGTTGGCAACCACTATTTCACTGGTATGTATTTTACAGTGCACTGATAGTAAGTTTACAAAAAGGTGGTGAAGACCAGAATTTAAAAAGAATAAAAATGTATCTTATGATCTTTTACTATGTTTTTAATAATTTATTTACTTAAACAGGTATAAATAATTATTAATTATAAGGTATAAATTAGAGACTACAGTTCTTAGATAACAATTAGTGGTAGGTTATTTTTCATTCTCTGACGCATCCTCGGCATCACCTGGCAGGACAAAGTTCCAAACAACACAGTCCTGGAACGAGCTGGAATCCCTAGCATGTATGCACTGCTGAAACAGACGCCTGCGTTGGCTCGGTCATGTCGTGAGAATGGATGATGGCCGGATCCCAAAGGATCTCCTCTATGGAGAACTGGTGCAAGGAAAGCGCCCTACAGGTAGACCACAGCTGCAATACAAGGACATCTGCAAGAGGGATCTGAAGACCTTAGGAGTGGACCTCAACAGGTGGGAAACCCTGGCCTCTGAGCAGCCCGCTTGGAGGCAGGCTGTGCAGCATGGCCTCTCCCAGTTTGAAGAGACACTTGGCCAACAGTCTGAGGCTAAGAGGCAAAGAAGGAAGGCCCATAGCCAGGGAGACAGACCAGGGACAGACTGCACTTGCTCCCAGTGTGGAAGGGATTGTCACTCCCGAATTGGCCTTTTCAGCCACGCTAGACACTGTTCCAGAACCACCATTCAGAGCGCAATACCATAGTCTTTTGAGACTGAAGGTTGCCAACAACAATTTTTCAGGATCTGGCCTCAGGTAAAATCAGACAAAACTATAGTCAGACACCCCCTAAGTTTAACCCCTGACTTATCCAAGGGCCATAGAAAATTCCATGATTGTTGGCTCAAAACCTGCCCTCCACTTATATGTGGGGTCAACTTATAGGCGAGTGTCTGCGGTGATTGCTTTACTTTTGTAGCAACATGTATCATATATTGCAATTATCTGTCCTGTTCCTTTGGGTGTTTTTTCACTTTTTTTAAAGTAGGAATAATTAAGACATATGCCCTTTCATGTCTAATTAGCTAGAAATGTCTGAATCTTGTCATAAGCTAACTTACAGACATTCCATCTGTCCCAGATTCAATTTTCCTCTAAATGGAGAAAAAAAAAAGTTTGTTAAAAACAAACACACAAAAAGTATTTTTAAAAAATGCTTTGTGTCTCACAAGCTCTCTTTGAAACACAGGCATAAGTTCCTCAGTCGCAAGCGACACCATCAAACACTCATCAAAATTATGAATCATACATTTGAGTGCATTTACAATGCAAAACCTTTTCATTAAAAAGACATTAGCCTAGCTGTGATCAAATTTGGTCCAGCATAAACTTTGACTCTGAGCCTTTTAGTGGAATGCTAGAAAGCCAAATATTGGAATAACAATCTCCCTTTGATGCCCATGAATTACTCTCATCTTTGGTAAGAGAATTAATGCACATGCATTAAGGACAGAGTGTATTTCATGAGTCGGAAAAAAAAGTAAGAGGAGCATATGGAGATAGCAGTGATAAGACATACATGTTTATACAATGAGGGGGAAGCGTTCTTGTCCAGGATTGTGACAGGTGATGAAACCTGGGTTCACCATTTTGAGCCCAAAACAAAACGACAGTCAATGGAATGGCGTCATCCTCAATCTCCACAGAAGAAAAAATTCAAAGCAACTGCTTCCGCCGGTAAGGTCATGATCACTGTGTTTTGGGACTGTGAGGGCGTCATACTCATTGATGTGATGCCAAGAGGCAGCACCATTAATTCTGAAGCTTGAGAATGGATGATGGCCGGATCCCAAAGGATCACCTCTATGGAGAACTCGTGCAAGGAAAGCGCCCTACAGGTAGACCACAGCTGCGATACAAGGACAACTGCAAGAGGGATCTGAAGGCCTTAGGAGTGGACCTCAACAGGTGGGAAACCCTGGCCTCTGAGCGGCCCGCTTGGAGGCAGGCTGTGCAGCATGGCCTTTCCCAGTTTGAAGAGACACTTGGCCAACAGGCTGAGGCGAAGAGGCAAAGAAGGAAGGCCCACAGCCAGGGAGACAGACCAGGGACAGACTGCACTTGCTCCCGTTGTGGAAGGGATTGTCACTCCCGGATTGGCCTTTTCAGCCACACTAGACGATGTTCCAGAACCACCTTTCAGAGCGCGATACCATAGTCTCTCGAGACTGAAGGTTGCCAACTACTACTATATGTGAAGACATTAACCAAACTCAAGAAGCGCTTCCAGCGACTTTGGCGCCATAACAACCCAGGTGAATGTTTGATTCAACATGATAACGCTCGGCCTCACACAAGTTTGAGGACTTCGGAACACATCACTAAACAGGGTTGGACTGTGTTACCCCATCCACCCTACAGCCCTGACCTAGCTCCCTCAGACTTCCACTTGTTTGGGCCATTAAAGGATGCCATTCGCGGAAGACATTTTGAGGATGATGAAGAGGTGATTCGCACAGTGCAGAAATGGCTTCGTGACCAGAACAAGGAGTGGTACCGACAGGGCATACATGCCCTTGTGTCTCGCTTGAGGAAGGCCATAGAACTGGACGGAGATTACGTGGAAAAATAGGGAGTGTAGAAGAAACATCATTCTTTCTTGTGTGTAAGTTTCATTGTGTTCAATAAATAATTGTTGAAGAAAAAAAATGTGGTGCATTACTTTCTGGGCGACCCTCGTATGTATGCATATGCACAGAGGGCGTGTCAAGAAAATGTACACACACCTTATAGAGTTAAATTTATTATGCTACACACAAGTTTACTATGATGCTGTAATTCACACATATACCGCTTATGGTGTACACAGAAGCAGATGCTTGACCCAGTTAATTAATAAATTGGTTTATGAATTAAAGTAGACCAAGTTCTCAGAATGTTCCCAATTGGCAATTATATGCCCCTGACATCCTTGAAGAAGGGATCTGTAGATGTCCACCAACATGTGTGCTGGGGTGGCTTCGCACATCTCTTTGATGGATTTCCATAGATCAGTGATTCCCAAACTTATCTGAGTCACAGTGCCCCCAATGTATGGCCCCAGCAGGGGCCATTGGGCATGAATGGGCATGTCTGATGGGCTGTCTGATGGGCATGAATCCTTGGCTGGTACCTGTTCTGGCCAATCCCAGACACTGTCCCACGTAAACAGACTGATTTGCAGAAATTGTGGGGAGGGGGAATACATGGTAGGGGGAATACATTTTTCTGGAGGAAAAATCCATTACGGGGTACAAGCCATGATGTGTATGCGCAACCTCTTGATTTTAGAAATGGATTATGTCAGAATGCCAGATGCAAGGGAGGGCACCAGGATGAGGTCTCTTGTTATCTGGTGTGCTCCCTGGGGCATTTGGTGGGCCGCTGTGAGATACAGGAAGCTGGACTAGAGGGGCCTATGGCCTGATCCAGCGGGGCTGTTCTTATGTTCTTATGTATGTTCTTATGGTAAGCCCAACTTGTGGGGATGTTGAGTTATGTCGGTATTGTTTTGTAAGGCCAGAGTACAATGTCCTAAATATATACACATACAGTTTATCTTTGGAATCCATGGATCCAGCATTCGGCAGATTTGACTCAATGTGGATAGTGGGAGAAAGTCTCTTTCTGTTTGCTCGCAGAGCCAGAAGTGGCTTCAGTGACATAGCTAGAGGGGGTGCAAAGCACTAAGTTTTGCAGGGAGCCTTACCACACTGTTCAAGCGGTCCCTCCCCTTCAGAGTCACTCCATGAAGGGAGCAAGGAGGCATTCACCACCCTGCATTCACCTCCATTTTGCTCTCACAGCCTGGAATAACTCCAAAGGGGAGGAGAAGGGCGGTTTGCAAGCTTTGGTGAGGTTCCCTGCAAAACTTAGTGCTTTGCACCCCCTCTAGCTATGCCACTGAGCGGCTGCGCATTCATGTAGCCGCAGATTTGTGTGTCTGCAGGGGGTCCTGGAACAGATTTCCCATGGACAGAAAGGACAGGCTGTATATGTTTTTAAGGGTTTCCGATCTGAAGGCTCCACAAGAAAGGCTATTTTACTACATTGTAAAAAAGAAATTGTCAAAAGTCTGAAAGCCCATTAATAAATAAATGTAGAAGAAAGGAAATTTAAATAGATCTTGTTAATTGTGTTTATCTCAGTATGATGCCATGTCAAAGAGCCTGCAGCTAATGCAGTTTGTTAAAATCACGATTTGCACAGCAGGAAATGAACATTAGAAAGGAAACTCTTGTCATTACTGGCAGAAGCTTAAGAGGCCACTAACATTTGACTAAATCGTTAATATTGTATCTTAAAAAAAAAAATGCCAAGCAGTGAATTAGGGATTCATTTGCATTCCACATCTTTTTAATAATATTGAGCTTTCATCTTGTAGTTTCTGTATTTGGAGGACTCCCCTCCCTGCTGTCAACCAACGTGTGGGCAGAAGGAACTCAAAACAGCTGTTGTGGTGTGTTTGACTTGCATTTGTTGATGACTTTTTATGTACTTTGAGAAACTCTTGACTGCTTCACCGACTCCAACAGAGCAGGGGTCTGTTTTGCCTTCCAGATTTTGGTATAGCTAGGCAGTGATTTTTTTTAAGGCAAATGAAACTGCTTGTTCAAATGGCCTTGAATTCTTTGCAGCGTTTAACATAAGAACATAAGAACAGCCCCACTGGATTAGGCCATAGGCCCATCTAGTCCAGCTTCCTGTATCTCACAGCGGACCACCAAATGCCCCAAGGAGCACACCAGATAACAAGAGACCTGCAAGGCTTCCTGGGAATTGTAGTTAAGAACATAAGAACAGCCCCACTGGATCAGGCCATAGGCCCATCTAGTCCAGCTTCCTGTATCGCACAGCGGCCCACCAAATGCCCCAGGGAGCACACCAGATAACAAGAGACCTGCAAGGCTTCCTGGGAATTGTAGTTTAAGAACAGCCCCACTGGATCAGGCCATAGGCCCATCTAGTCCAGCTTCCTGTATCTCACAGCGGACCACCAAATGTCCCAGGGAGCACACCAGATAACAACACACCTGCATCCTGGTGCCCTCCCTTGCATCTGGCATTCTGACATAGCCCATTTCTAAAATCAGGAGGTTGCACATACACATCATGGCTTCTTTCCATTTCTCATCAAATAAAGGTTGATGATGTAGTATTTTTCCTGTTTTCCTAATAGACAGATGTGTCATCTTTCTTAATATCATTATAAACTACCTGGTGGGGTCAACAGTAGCCTTCAGGTTTATATAACTCCTTTACCCCAGTTAGATTCTTCTTTGTGACCCAGCAAAACCATTTCCCCATCATAATTCATTCCTTCATGCTATAAGATGGGGGGAGGGAATGAGAGCAAAGGAGGAATGCAATTCAGGGTCCAATCCGATGGGCCATCAGCGTTGGAACCAAGCACTGTTGCAAGGTGCCATAAGCATGCTTTCATGCACATTTACGGCACCCTTGGAGTAAGGAGCACTGGTGCCAGGCCAGCACCGGAAGGAGGAGGCCATGTATGAGGCAAGAGGTAAGTATGACTACCAGCTGCAGTGCGCCTTTAGGGGCATAGGGAGATGTTTCAAGGGCAGGGGAAAAGGCAAGGGGAGGGAAGGGTGGTGGAAGGAATTGGTCTGGAAAGGGGTGGGACCAGTGGAGTCTCTGCCAGATCCTATCCTCCGTGTTTGGCTGAAAAGAAGCTGGCACAGACTCGAGTAGCCCCATTGCAGGGCCTACAGCCTTACTCTGGGGAAGGAGATGAATGTCCTCTTCCCCCAAGGAGACCTCCAGCGGCCTTCTCAGGTGCACTGCATGGAGTGATAGCCATTTTGGTGCTGCGGCACCTGGTGGAGATGTGTCTTTCAGGATTGGGCTGCCCAACTGTCAATTGATAGCTTGCTCATTCCATACAGGGATTGGCCATGTCCATGGGGTTGACTTAGGCAGTCATCTCAGGTGATGGATTGACATAGGGGGTCACCCACCTTCATTGCTTCCCCCCCCCCCCCGTGGAACACCTTGTCACATGATGCGGTGATGGTACCTGGACTAGGTGACTTTAAAAGGGGATTGGACTGGATGTGTTAAAAGGGGATTTAAGGAGGTAAAGTTCATCACAAGTTACAAGCCATGATGCCTATATGCAGCCTGTGGGTTTTAGAGGTAGCTGCCATCTCTGCATGTCAGGTGCAAGGGAGTGGCAACAGAATACAAAACTTTACTATACTGCAGTAGGAGGCAACCTTCAGTCTCGAAAGACTCTGGTATCGCGCTCTGGATGGTGGTTCTGGAACAGCGTCTAGTGTGGCTGAAAAGGCCAATTCGGGAGTGACAATCCCTTCCACACTGGGAGCAAGTGCAGTCTGTCCCTGGTCTGTCTCCCTGGCTAAGGGCCTTCCTTCTTTGCCTCTTTGCCTCAGACTGTTGGCCAAGTGTCTCTTCAAACTGGGAGAGGCCATGCTGCACAGCCTGCCTCCAAGCGGGCCGCTCAGAGGCCAGGGTTTCCCACTTGTTGAGGTCCACTCCTAAGGCCTTCAGATCCCTCTTGCAGATGTCCTTGTATCGCAGCTGTGGTCTACCTGTAGGGCGCTTTCCTTGCACAAGTTCTCCATAGAGGAGATCCTTTGGGATCCGGCCATCATCCATTCTCACGACATGACCGAGCCAATGCAGGCGTCTCTGTTTCAGCAGTGCATACATGCTAGGGATTCCAGCTCGTTCCAGGACTGTGTTATTTACACTGTGGGGTAACGTGTTTACACGTTCCAGGACTGTGTTGATGAAGTGGGGTATGGAAGCCCCTCAACCCAACAGGACTAGATGGTCAAGAGAGACAATAAGGGTCTGGTTGGCCTTCTCTCTCTGTTTCTTGAGGTTGAGAATACCTGCCCCAGCAGACTCAATGAGAAAATGATTCCAAGCAAGGGATTGTTAGGTCTGACCCCATAGGGCCCTGAGATAGGATAGGGATAGCATTGCTTTCAGCATGTGTGTCTAGCTTTTTTATTTTTTGCAATACAAAATTACATTGATTCCTGGAAACAACTCAGGGTTATTTTTCCAGTAAGCAAACAATTTTGCTGAATTATGGCAGACATAGAACATCTGAGATCAATCTGTTAACTTGTTTAGAAGCTGCTGAGATCGAGAGGGCCTCACCCTGAAAATGTATTTCTTGCTCTTTGGTCCTTCATTAGATTTTGCTACTTTTTTTGTAGAAAACGCTGGTTCTCTTGAATCTTCTATGTTAAGTCAGTCTCTGACTCTGGTCGGTCTCTGACCAAAAGCATGCATGATGTTAAAGCCATCATGAAGAGACGGATCTTCGGGTTCCGGTAGCAGACCGTGGCACTTGAACCTGTGCAGCCAGTGGCTGGCAGAGATTTTCAACCTTTTTCCTCTCATGGCACACTGACAAGGTACTGGGCAGGAGGTCTGGTCTAGAGGGTAGAGCCTCCGTTTGCCTGAAGATAACAGCTGAAGGTCGCCGGTTCGAGGCCACCAGCACCGTGAATGGCGAGACCTTGAAGCAGCTGACAAGCCCAGCCGAGTTTTTCCATTTGCTCTTTGGCCGCCCTTCCAGTGAGATATGAAGGATTGTCAGCTTGCATGGGAGATAACTGGAGGCCAGACTGTGATACCAGATCATAAAAGGATCCATCTGAAATGTTGTGGTTCTTGAAAGACAGAACCTTCGTCAATTGTAAAAATCCCTATAGGGATTTAGTATAGCCTGCCTGTGTAAACCGCCTTGAAATGAAAGTCTGAGGAGAAATCTGAAGACCATGAAAGGCGGTATATAAATACCTGTATTATTATTTATTATTATTACTAAAATAGTCAAGGCACACCATTGGTTTTTTTTACAATTGGCAAGGCACACCATGCTGTTGGTGGGGGGCTCACAACCCCCAGTGGCCCTCTAATAAATAACTGTTCCTCAAACTCCTGCGGCACACCTGCAGGCCGTTTGCGGCACACCAGTGTGCCATGGCACAGTGGTTGAAAATGACTGGGCTAAGGTGTGGGCAGCCCTATCCTAACCTCCACTGGAACAGTGGCCTGCGCTGTATCCAGCACAGGTTAGGAGGTGGCTTGAAGGCAACTTTATTTATTAATTTAGAAACAAATAAATATTTCCAATGCACTCACAATCTCCAAAAAAAAAAAAAAAAAAGGCAAAAACACACGAGCTAGAGTCGCTGGACAAGTGACACTGCGCATGGATACACAGCTCAGACACACACACTCTTGTTGTTGGCAACCTTCAGTCTCAGAAGACTATGGTATTGCACTCTGGATGGTGGTTCTGGAACAGCGTCTAGTGTGGCTGAAAAGGCCAATTCGGGAGTGACAATCCCTTCCACACCGGGAGCAAGTGCAGTCTGTCCCTGGCCTGTCTCCCTGGCTATGGGCCTTCCTTCTTTGCCTCTTAGCCTCAGCCTGTTGGCCAAGTGTCTCTTCAAACTGGGAAAGGCCATGCTGCACAGCCTGTCTCCAAGCGGGTCGCTCAGAGGCCAGGGTTTCCCACTTGTTGAGGTCCACTCCTAAGGCCTTCAGATCCCTCTTGCAGATGTATCGCAGCTGTGGTCTACCTGTAGGGCGCTTTCCTTGCATGAGTTCTCCGTACACTCACATCCATGCAATTAGGTGGCAGTGTGCCAGGAGAGCAGGACCCACACACCGGTGTTGTGCTCCCATCCCAACGACACAAGCCCAAATATACCTTTCACCATAGTGGAATCCTTCCCTGAATATGGCTTGGATAAAGACTCTTTGGGTGTAAACATCATTCAGAGAGACAGAATGCAGCTGTCATTCAAAAATATAGCTTGCAGTATGAAATTAGTAAGAAAAGAGAGCTCACAGAAAAAACAAGCACACACACACACACACAAATACATGCAAATGCTTATTACCATCTCACAGGCTTGTCAGTTATCAGATACAGAGAGCTACAAGTTGAATTCAGATATTTTAACAAATAGACTAACAAGCCCTTACTTAAATCTAACATTTAGCCTTTAAAATGCAATCTATCTCAGTTCAATAACCACAGATCATGACTTTAACAGTCTATATTATCAGACTTATTTTGAAAGGTCATGCATTAATTAGCACACGGTAGTTCAAGCAAGCTGCTCTTGATAGATCCCAAGAGTGTCGAACTTTCAGTGCGTTTCTGCGCCTGGATTAATTACCTGCCTTTAAATATTGTATAACTCGGACAGCGGTACAATCACCTGAATAACTAAGTCATTTTCCACGTGGAAAATTGTGATCATTAAATGAAAAAAAAAAAAAAAGATGATGCTGGAGCAACAATGTCAGAAGTACCAGAATTGTGCTCAAACGTAGAATTGGGGAACATGAAGGCAACAGGACTTTAGAGACTTTGTGCAGCAGTGTGACATCCCCACTCCCTGTGGTACCCCCATCTAGAGGAAGATGGGACTCTAAGGGTGCAATCCTAACCCCTTATGTCAGTGCTTTCCAGCACTGACATAAGGGCAATGCAGCTCTGAGGTAAGGGAACAAACATTCCCTTACTTTGAGGAGGCCTCTGTGAATTGCACCCAACTGCAGGATGCAGCACATGTCCCATTGGAGTGCTGGAAAGCACTGATATAAGGGGTTAGGATTGCGCCCTAAGATGGACAGGACTCTTTCGGATCATTTACTCTGCCGTGATGCAGATTTACTAGTCCAGCAATTTACAACCTTTTTCATCTCATGGCACACTGAAAAGGCACTAAAATTGTCACGGCACACCATCTGTTTTTTTTTTTTTTTTGACAGTTGACAAGGTACACCGAGCTGCAGGTGTGGGGCTCACATTCCCCGATGGCTCTACTAATAAATGGCCCTCTCCCAAACTCCCATGGCACACCTGTGGACTATTTTTGGCACACCAGTGTGCCACAGCGCATTGGTTGAAAATCACTGTCCTAGTCAGGCTAGAGATAGTCTTGTTTCCCTTTGTTTATTCCATGGGAACGCTTTATATTATAAGCCGCCCTGGGTCCCTTTGGGGAGAAGGGCGGGGTATAAATAAAGTTATTATTATTATTTATTATTGTTATTATATTCATGGGTGGGCATGTTCACTCAGCTCCCTCCTTGCCCTGTCCTTCTTGACAGTCAAGAGACTGAAAGTGCAACACAAAGTGAGTAAGAAACACCAGTGAAGGTGTCCTGTGGTGATCCTTCCACCCTCTTGGGCTGAATCCCCTCTGTTCTGCCCACCCCATCCCCAAAGAGTGCAGAGGACTTTGGTCTCAGCTTCCTTAACCACTGCACCATACCATTCTCCTGGTCCACCTTGATTTCTATCAGTCTAAAGATTCAGATTGCACTATTCAAATGCAAAATCAATTGATAGCAACTCACATCCAACTTGATGATCACCCCCTCCACAATCTTCATGGACCATTTAAAAGAAGAAGATAATTTGGTGTACAAATTTGACCTGTCTGGCTGTGCTCCACTTGGTTGAAGCTTTCCGTTTAAAACTTCACCAATTCCTCGTACATCTCAAACATTAATACATGATGCCTCTGAATAGGCCTTATTATGGAGCTTCAAATTCAAATCGGTCAGGAGATATTAAAGGTTGGGGATTTGGATTCAAAGGGGCTTTGATTAGACAAAGGTAAGTTGGGTATCAACAAGTCAATGCCTATAAATTAAGTATAGCTCTTTTGTAAGGAAATGTGTTAATCTTCCATGTAACACCCTTGCTTGCTTAATAATTAAACTATTTCCTGCAATGAAATGTTCACAGATGAGAATCCACATCTAATTTGCCTGTCAAGAGCCTTCTGTTTGTCAGTCTTCAGTTGATCTCATGCGATTCAAATGCCCCACCTTTTATCTTCCTGCAAACACACTTGCTTCCTGCCCTCCAAAGAAAGCTATTACACACACACACACACACACACACACACACACACACACACAACACAGGGCCCTAGATATTTGTAAAGACTAAGGATAAATTACCCATTAATTAGATTCCCAATGGAAATGCTGAGAGTTACAATATCAGTTAATATTTCTGGAAGTGATATTAAGATTCAGCGCTCTTCTGGAGAGAGAGAGAGAAAAAAAAAACTCATTAAAGACATAAAGGGGAAACAGGATGAAAAGAGATTACATTTGTAGAATCTCCTGTAAAATTATGGAAAGTGACAGGTTCTGTTTTTTGATCTTCAAGTCCAGGTTGCAGGCCTGAACCGTTTCTGACACTGTCGCCTGGTCCTGCATAGCTAAGAACTAATAAGAAATTAATAGAGTGTAATAAAGGTCTATTGGATTCCCATCTAACTTTGCAGCTTTGAAGTGCCAGAACAGAAGGCATAATTTCAATCTTTGCTTAGTGCCTTAGACAGCCAGTTCCCTGGCATTAAAGTATGGTCAGGATTAAAAATCTGATGGATGGCCGCACAGCCCCTTCTTGACAGTTTTTCTGTTCAAATACAAATTTCTGTCACAGGCCCAGAATGTTTGAAGGTACATTCTGAGATGAAATACTGTGGCTGCAGCCGGCGCATTGTGAAGCTATTATACGTTGAAAGGAAAAATAATTACATACAGTACATCTCCTAGGCACAGATCCGAATTAATAATGCAGAATAATAAGGACAATGAAGAGTATACTAATGAAACTGTACTGAATATTCCAATTTTGAGACGCTATGGACTTATGCGCTTGCCCTGAAAAATGTCCATGTAAGTCTGTTTTGGATCCCTTCTTATGGGCCAGTAAATATTTGGGAAACCTCGCCAGCATATGATTATATACTTTCACTTTCCACATCATACCTTTGCTCTCTCTCTCTCTCTCTCTCTCTCTCTCTCTCCCATTAAGCACTTTTCAACACCCAGTACGTAAGAACATAAGAACAGCCCCACTGGATCAGGTCATAGGCACATCTAGTCCAGCTTCCTATATCTCACAGCGGCCCACCAAATGCCCCAGGGAGCACACCAGATGACAAGAGACCTGCATCCTGGTGCCCTACCTTGCATCTGGCATTCTGACATAACCCATTTCTAAAATCAGGAGGTTGCGCGTACACATCATGGCTTGTACCCAGTAATGGATTTTTCCTCCAGAAACTTGTCCAATCCCCTTTTAAAGGCGTCCAGGCCAGTCACCATCACCACATCCTGTGGCAAAGAGTTCCACAGACAAAGAGTTCCACAGACAAGAGGTCCACCTGTGGACCACTCGCGGCGCACAAGCGTGCCACGGCACAGTGGTTGAAAATGGCTGCTCTAGGTGCTGCTTTTATCCCTGAGGGTTCTGATGCCTTCAAGTGGCTGCACCTGTGCAGCACACTCACCGCAATCTAAGGCCCTGGTGTGAACCCCATGCTACCCAGACCTGTCAGAGCAAGGGGTCACTGTTGACACCACACCCTATCTCCTCGAGGGTTCTTGAGCATTTCCACTACAGGCTTGAAGTGTCCCGTAGGTGCTGCATTCCACCTAACAGCCACTTGGGCAGGTAAGTGTTGCACCGGACAGTGAAGAGGCAGTTCTGGAGGTGGGGAGGGGGTGGGACAAGGACAGGAACGGCAGAGCAAGCCTCCACTCTTTCCTAACCCCAGTCCTGGGCCTGAAAGCCCTACACTCAGTTCTGTGCCAGCTAAATAGCTGGCACAGATGTAAGTACCCTTATTGAGCAGGCCAGAGCGCTACACAAGATAAGAAAACAATGTTAACTTACCCCAGTGAGACCTCCCACCCACTCAGATCCAATGCTGGAGACGTGTGGGCCCAGTGGCCCTGCTCCACCAGCGCTGGATAGGATTGGTAGACATGAAATATTCCTGAATTTTTTTTTTAATTCACCTGTAGACAATTTCCACACTCCTCAACAGCATATATCCTTTAATCTAAAGATTGCATGGCCCGCTGAAAACCCAAACACACACACACAGTCCCTTTTTTTATTGTTTAGATAACAATGCACATTTTTGAAATGGCCCGAAGTTGGCATGTTTTGATTATCAGTCCAGCGGGGGGGAAAAAAAAAATAGGGTCACATTTTGTCAGATGTGATTTCAAAATGCATCTCACGAATAAAATGAGAAAGGAAAAAGAGCTGAATAGTGTAATGGGATGACAGGAATTGAAGACCTAATATACAGAGAGCCGTATTCCCCTTTGTGGTTGCTCTTTAATGGCAGAGAGGGCTATTCCCCCTTTCCATTATATTACATTTTCGATCTCCTTGTATAAAAATCCAGCTGGTGAGCTCTGAATCACAGTTCACACATTGTTCCCTTCAACATTACTCTAGTTTGATTAGGAAGAATTTTCCAACACTTCCTTTTTGTGTTACAGGGCACTATATATAGAATAATAGCTCCAGTGAGCTTCTGAACACAGATGTCTCATTCTTTGGGGACAGACTTGCTTGAAAAAAATTCCAAAATAGAAACCTGATGGACGCTTCTCTGAAAGTGTTTGTTCTACCACCTTGACCTCAAACAAATTCGACCTGAAAATCATATCTGTTCATGTGGCTACAATGCAAGCCTTCCATTTAGAGAAACAGCAGTCTGAAACTTTTAATTTTGCAATTAATTCTCATTTTCCTGGTAGGTTGCCAGAGGAAGTTTGCACTGGATAAAAACTACTGAACCAGTGGTGTCACCGGGGTTTGCATCACCTGGTACAGGAGACCAGCACGTCACCCATTTGGGACATTTGGTGGGCCGCTGTGAGATACAGGAAGCTGGACCAGATGGGCCTATGGCCTGATCCAGTGGGGCTGTTCTTATGTTCTTAACTACAATTCCCAGGAAGCCTTGCAGGTCTCTTGTTATCTGGTGTGCTCCCTGTGGCATCTGGTGGGCCGCTGTGAGATACAGGAAGCTGGACTAGATGGGCCTATGGCCTGATCCAGTGGGGCTGTTCTTATGTTCTTAACTACAATTCCCAGGAAGCCTTGCAGGTCTCTTGTTATCTGGTGTGCTCCCTGGGGCATTTGGTGGGCCGCTGTGAGATACAGGAAGCTGGACTAGATGGGCCTTTGGCCTGATCCAGTGGGGCTGTTCTTATGTTCTTAACTACAATTCCCAGGAAGCCTTGCAGGTCTCTTGTTATCTGGTGTGCTCCCTGGGGCATTTGGTGGGCCGCTGTGAGATATAGGAAGCTGGACTAGATGGGCCTATGGCCTGATCCAGTGGGGCTGTTCTTATGTTCTTAACTACAATTCCCAGGAAGCCTTGCAGGTCTCTTGTTGTCTGGTGTGCTCCCTGGGGCATTTGGTGGGCCGCTGTGAGATACAGGAAGCTGGACTAGATGGGCCTATGGCCTGATCCAGTGGGGCTGTTCTTATGTTCTTAACTACAATTCCCAGGAGGCCTTGCAGGTCTCTTGTTGTCTGGTGTGCTCCCTGGGGCATTTGGTGGGCCGCTGTGAGATATAGGAAGCTGGACTAGATGGGCCTATGGCCTGATCCAGTGGGGCTGTTCTTATGTTCTTAACTACAATTCCCAGGAGGCCTTGCAGGTCTCTTGTTGTCTGGTGTGCTCCCTGGGGCATTTGGTGGGCCACTGTGAGATACAGGAAGCTGAACTAGATGGGCCTATGGCCTGATCCAGTGGGGCTGTTCTTATGTTCTTAACTACAATTCCCAGGAAGCCTTGCAGGTCTCTTGTTACCTGGTGTGCTCCCTGGGACATTTGGTGGGCCGCTGTGAGATACAGGAAGCTGGACTAGATGGGCCTATGGCCTGATCCAGTGGGGCTGTTCTTATGTTCTTAACTACAATTCCCAGGAAGCCTTGCAGGTCTCTTGTGATCTGGTGTGCTCCCTGGGGCATTTGGTGGGCCACTGTGAGATACAGGAAGCTGGACTAAATGGGCCTATGGCCTGATCCAGTGGGGCTGTTCTTATGTTCTTACCCCCATGATGGATTTCCTCAAATGCAGTGGGCAGTGTCCACCTGGCTCTCCACGCTGCAGAGTCAGTAAAACCGGAAGTGGTCGCAATTTTGAGGGTCTTTGTAGTGTGGGGAGCCCTGTGGAGGCTGGCGCGGGGGTTGCCCACACCCCCAAGAGGTAGTTGCAGGCTCTGGTAGGTGGCAGGAAGCCCCTGCACCCCTCCAAAGTGGCACGATCCAGGAGATCATGTTGCTGCCTTCCCTCCTTTTCCGCACACATTTACTGTGGCTCAAACTCTCCCTGAGAGTTTGAGAATTGCTGGCCTAGATGTAGAAACTAGGCACTTTACTTATGTATCTCCCACCCTACCACTTTAGAAGGCTACAGCTGCAAGCCCTGCCAAGCAAGAGCGGGAAGCCATTTGTCTTTCTTTTATTGGCTCTCGTTGCTCATCTCACACACTTCCCTTTACGGTCTCATTACACTTGGAGGCTGATTGCTAAAATAAGCATAATTTCTTCCAGTGCTTCAGCTCTTTGCAAAATGGCAGCAGAAGTTTCCAGAAATGTGCTCCCAGGCAGATGTTCATCACATTTTGATAACATTTTTTTCTGGCATTGCAGTAAAATATGTGCCTGGGAGAGAGGGGTGCTCTGTCACCTTGCTTGCGGAACCAGCAAAACCTACTTCTCTTGGCAGCAGCTGTGAGAACTTCTTTGCCATCTCTACATTCGTTAGGGCCACTTCATACATTATAGATTTCGGAGTGCAATGAGATGCAGGCAGGATACGATACATCATTATATTGGGGAGTCTGCATGCCACTTGGCTAACTCTCTCGTATGCCTGTTCAGATATCAGGGCAATAAAAGAAAAAAGGAAGGCACCAAAATACAGGAATAAAATGGGAGAAGACCTCACTGCGCAGAAAAAATAAATGTACCATACAAAACATGTGGAGTATTGCAACTCTTAGGATTACACTAATTCAATACCAGCCTTTAATCCTCCAACCTTGGGCAAGAGGATTACTCAATCTACTCAAGCGTGTAGATTGGAAGGGCATTCTTGTGCATAGGGCAATCCTAGCTACATAGGATAGCTAGCCTTAGGCACTGTGGAGCCTGATTTGAAACATTTTTGCCGGAGCCCAGGTTCATAGCCAAGGGCCGCAGAATATTAGAGAAAGAAATAAAATTGATCATAGGCTTAAAATATCTCTATGGTAGAATGGAAAGCAGTCAAAATTAAGAGCAGTGCTCTTAAAAATGCATTTGAGTTCATGGACCAAGTGGATCTATGCACATTTCAAGATAACATTGCATACAAGACTAGAGTAGATTACCCTAGTTTAATCTGTTTTTTAATCTGTTTTCCCCTGGGGGCTGGGGATAAGAATAGGCCCTCAGTTTGGCTGTACTTGTCGTAAGAGGCGACTAAACAGCCACCGGGTAGATGGGACTCGTTAGCCTGGGAAGGCAGCTCATCTGAGAGAAGGAAAACTCTGATCCCAAACCTCCACTGCCTTGTGGCTACATCCAGTTATGGAAAAGGCTTCAGGAGTCAACCTCGAGGCAAAATCCGGAGCCGGAGTCCCTGAGGCAGTTCATGGCTGAACACAGTCACGTTCTGGCAACTCCTGCGACGCCGCTGGAACCAACCGTATTGGCCTCTGCCTTTCCATTGGACCATTTCAGCGACGTGGAGAGGGGGGATTTGCTGCCTGGGTAACAGTCTATCCTCCATATCTACTTTACCCAGGCTTCGCGCACTGGAGAGGACACTCTGTTCCAGAACCACCATTCAGAGCGCGATACCATAGTCTTCCGAGACTGAAGGATGCCAACAAAAATCTGTTTTTAACTGTTGTAAGCCGCCCTGGGTCCCTTTGGGGAGAAGGGCGGGGTATAAATAAAGTTATTATTATTATTTTATTATTTAGGGGTCTCCTTCGGCACAGAGCCCAACTGGCTCAAAGTTGGCCCTGCCTACCTAAATCTTGTGAGGCCCATAATGAAGTGCTGTTCCTTGACTAACCGAAGAGCAAAATGGGATACAGGGAGCACACATAAACCTTCCTTTTCCAGAGCTGCTTTAGTGAACTTTTAGAGTATGTGCAGTGGCATCGCTAAGGGGGTGTGGGCTGCACCAGGTGATGCGCATGGGGGGGGTTATGCTGGCCAAAAAATTTTAAATCTTGTATTTTTGAATAATGCCATCATGTTATATATCATTCAGTGTGGAATTTCATGCAGAATGCAACGAAACAAACTGCATTGATCTATCTCTATTCCAGTGTTTAGAGATTTAGACCCCCGAACTGTGGGTCGGGACACACTGGGTGGGTCGCAAGCCAATTTCTGGTGGGTCCCCATTCATTTCAATATTTTATTTTTAATCTATTAGACTTGATTCTATATTAGAATCACACATATGTATGTGATTGCATTTGGGGAAATGTTGCCGTCCTGAACTTTGAACAAGTTACTATGCATGTTCTTTTAGCAATGATAGTAAATGGGACTTCCTCCTGGGTAAGTGCGGGTAGGATTGTAGTCTAGAATTGCTAAAAATTTTCCTGCTTGATGATGTCACTGAATGGTGACATCAGTTCCGGTGGGTCCTGACAGATTCACATTCTAAAAAGTAGGTCCTGGTGCTCAATGTGTTAGAACCACTGCTCTATTCTATTAAAATAGCCTCCCCCCCCCCAAAAAAAAAAAGCGAGAGTAGGGTGAGGGTAGTTGCATCACCATGCCCACTGCTGGGGTATTGCCCCGCCCACTGTATGGGAGGAGGGCCATCATGGGGGTGACGCACTGGCCTCCCACACCGTGTGATATAAACCCTAGTGGTTCCACTGTGTTTGTTCCCATGCACCAAAGAGAAGTGGAGCTCTGCTGAATTAATAATAATAATAATAACTCAGTAACAACAACTTTTCCAGTTCCACTATGCCCTTTCTGAGATGTGGGAACCAGAACTGTACACAATACTACACAATAATAATAATAACTAGGTATTTATATACCTCCTTTCTTGTCATCGGATTACTCCTCTGACTTTATTCAAGGCGGTTTAGATAGGCAGGCGTTTCTAAATCCCTCAAGGGGATTTTTACAATCATAGAGGTTCTCTCTTTCAAGAACCAGCAACATTTCAGAATGGATCTTCCTGGTCTGGTCTCACTTCCGGCCTCCAGTTCTCCCACGCAGGCTGGCAAGCAGCTCCATCTCTCACCTGGAGGGCAGCCAAGACGCTTCTTGCTCACACCAAGAGCAGGTGGAATCACTCAGCTGGGCTCGTCAGCTGCTTCAAGGTCTCGCCATTCTCAGCCGTCCAGGGAGCTGCCGGTGTCCTCGAACTGGCAACCTTCTGATGTTATCTTTGGGCTAATGGAGGCTCTACCCTCTAGACCAGACCTCCTGCCCAATTCCTCCCCCCCCCCAAGTCTTTGGGGAACCCTCAACATCCAGCACTGTGCCTACTGGAGAAGGACTGTACCTGCTGTGTTATTCTCAGAATGTCCAAGCAGTCCTATCATTAGTAGTGGGATCAAGAATTCTGTAAACAGCAAGTGTGTCTGTGGATTTCAGAGTAATCTCTCCAGAGTATACCCTTGGAGAGATCCTTAAAGTTGTGAATAGGCCATGAGGTTCTGCTTAGGAAGAAAAAAAAACAAAAAACCTATACCAATTATAATTGCCAACTCTTTAGGGAGATATTATCATCTCAGTTAATTAAATCAAAATGTCAATGAATACAAAGGAAATTGAACTTTTCCTTGAAGATTTTCCATGGTCTGCAGGGATTTCTTGAAGAAGAAGAAAAAAATCACCTGCATAGCAGAGTACGCAGAGCAGAATCTTAGTTGTTTAAAAGTACTTGTGAACTTGCTTATCACAGTATTATTTTTCTGAGTAGACCAAAATAGTGTTTTGAATTTCTCAATTCAAACTGAGTGTTTCTCAACCCGTGGTACAGGTACCACCAGTGATACCACAGAGGTGGTGTCTGGTGGTACTTTCAGAACCCCTGGATACCTGCTGCCTGACAGCAAATCCAGGAACACAACACGACAAACAGCAGTAGGAAGATTCAAAGCATGCTTTTCTGGGCTTGAAAAGTGTCGTATACTTGGTCTCACACTCCCAGGGTTTTGGGTGCTCAGAGTTGTTGGTTCTGAACCCTAGAGCCCTCAAAGATCCCTGTTCGGTAGTACTGCCACCACCCTGTAAGAGCCAGTGCCTCAGTCCAGGGAAACCGAGACCCTCTAGGCTTAACTATATCCCTTGTAGGCACTGAGCACTTTCTTCACTTAAAGTCTCAGTCCTCAAGTTACTAGTCCACAATGAGGATTTTTGGTAGCTTGCTGAACAGCTAGGCAGGATTCTGAACCTTTATCCCCAACAGACAATAAACCAACATGGTAAAAAAGATTTTTACTTTATTAAGTATATAGGGTTACAAAAGGTTACAAAGGCAGCAAATGCTAGAGGCATAAAAACTTCTAGGAAACATATCAGCATAAAACAACAAAGCTAACTGGCTAACTCTATTATTCTCTGACTCTCACCTGGGTCAGCTTCTTTTGTAGATCCTCAGTTATGTATCAGGCCACATGGTCCTGGCGGGGCAGGATGTGGACCCACCACCTCTCTCACCCAGAGACAAAGACCAAAAGACCCTGTCCTCCTGAAGTGGGGCTGGAAGCTCGCCCTCTCAGCAATTCCCTCCCCCCTGGAGATCTACAACTGCATTCCATCCTTGATGGGCGTCTTTCTGGCTGCCTAGGTGCTACATAATCACCTTCCATTGAGTTGTAAATCCCTAGCAGCTAGGAACTGCAAGCCACTTCTGTGTTACTGTTTAGCTTGGTTCAGGCTCTACATGTTACTAGGCCTAAACTGTACATATTCATGACAAAAAGGCCCTCCCATCCACCCTGAACCTCTTAGAGTCCAATTCTATCCAACTTTCCAGTGCCAATGCAACTGCAATGCAGTCCCAAGGTATGGGAACAAACATGATCTAAATTTGAATAGGCTTCTATGACCACCCTCTCACTGCAGGATGCGGCAAAAGCCCTTTTGGTATGGCTGCGTCAGTGCTGGAAAGCTGGATAGGATTGGGACCTTACTGGTGTTTACTGTGTTGCACCTGGCCTTCCAGCCCAGAAGTAACTGGAGATGATGTCATCAGCAGTAACTTCCGGTGGTACTTCAAAGAGATGGACCATGTGAAGTGGTACAGTGGAGGACAAACATAAGAACATAAGAAGAGCGCTGCTGGATCAGGCCAAAGGCCCATCTAGCCCAGCTTCCTGTATCTCACAGTGGCCCACCAAATGCTACAGGGGGCACATAAGACAACAGACACAGCCTGCATCCTGGTGCCCTCCCCTGCATCTGGCAATCAGAGGCAGCCTGCCTCTAAAACCAAGAGCTTGAACGTACTTACTATGACTTGTAACCCGTAATGGACGTTTCCTCCAGAAATTTGTCCAATCCCCCCTTAAAGGCATCTAGGCAAGATGCCATCACTACTTCCTGTAGCAGGGAGTTCCACAGGCTAATTCCAACGCTGGGTAAAGAAATATTTTCTTTTGTCTGTCCTAACTCTCCCAACACTCGACTTTAGCGAATGCCCCCTTGTTCTGGTGTTATGTGAGAGGGGAAACACTGGAGTAGACCAAATCATTTTATTCATTTCTTATTCATGTGACTCCCCAACACGGCAAAAGAGCCACATCAACAGCTACATTAATTTTTTTTTTGTATCATTGAACACCCTATGGGTAGAGGTGGGAGAAAACTGTGATAACAAAATAAAAGCACATAACACCACATTCTGCGCTTTCCACCACTGTTGTCCGCCACATTTACAGATGGGGTGAAATTTGCAGAGCTCTTGGCAGGATTTTGTGGGAAATAACCCCATAATTGAAGGCAGGCATTGCGGTTTGGGTGTGCAAGGGATACATGCTGGGCCAAGTGATGAAACAATCAGCTAATTTGAACTGCCCAGTTCTTCAGCATTGCAGATTAGCTTGAAGAAAGACAAAGAGATGATCCCCACCAGAATCTACATAGGAAGCTGCAAATCTGACTCTCAGAGCTGCCTTTATACAAAGAACATTTCTTCTCATTTAAATGTGCTTCGCCAGTGAAAGACGTTTGTTTATTGAATGCAATATTTCTAATGGCTTTGATAAGCCTTCGATAAGAGCTGGTTTATAGCAAGGCATGACATTTATGGATGCAGCAAGGCAATCTCATTTTTTCCCCAGAATCTTAGTAAATGCTGCGTAAGTGGTTTCATCTTTGGAATATTGCAATGCTTGAATTTAAATCCGTGTATTTAAAAGCATTTCTGATAGTTAATATATGCATAAGTACACTCCCCCCCCCCCCCACAAGCCATGATGTGTATGTGCATCCTCCTGATTTTAGAAATGGGCTATGTCAGAAGGCCAGATGCAAGGGAGGGCACCAGGATGAGGTCTCTTGTTATCTGGTGTGCTCCCTGGGGCATTTGGTGGGCCAGTGAGATCCAGGAAGCTGGACTAGATGGGCCTATGGCCTGATCCGGTGGGGCTGTTCTTATGTTCTTAACTACAATTCCCAGGAAGCCTTGCAGGTCTCTTGTTATCTGGGGTGCTCCCTGGGGCATTTGGTGGGCCGCTGTGAGATCCAGGAAGCTGGACTAGATGGGCCTATGGCCTGATCCAGTGGGGCTGTTCTTATGTTCTTATGCTCCTGAAAGGCACTTCTAGTTTGCTGGGGTGCCTCCCCATTGTGGATTTCAGTATCCACGGAATTCAGTATCCACGTGGGGGGAGGGTACTGAAATAATACAGTAGACCTGTTCATATGACACACCTATGGATGTGAACATGGATGGGAGGGGAGTAGGATGCTGTGCGCAGTTGCCCTGCCCCAATATAATAATAATAATAAAACTTTATTTTTATCCCGCCCTTCTCCCTAACGGGACCCAGGGCGGCTAACAACATATTAAAAAAACAGATTTTAAACACATTAATACAAGCAGATAAAAACATTTAAAAACACACTACAGAGGCCATAAAAACAGTAGTCAGATTAAAAGAGTAAAAGAGCAGATCACCGAGGAATCAGGCCTGTAAAACTAAAAGATGTATAAAAAAGTTAAGAAGGCCAGAAATCAGAAGGCTTGTTTAAACAACAGTGTTTTCAGGCCTCACCGAAAACTCTCAAGAGAGGGAGCCATTCTCAAGTCAAGGGGAAGGGAGTTCCATAATGTTGGTGCCACTACCGAGAAGGCCCCATTTCTTGCAGCCGCCCCCCGGACCTCCTTGGGTGGCGGCACTTGCAAAAAGGCCTTCTCTGATGACCTGAGAGGACGAGCCGGATTGTATGGGAGTAGGCGGTCTCTAAGATATCCTGGCCCAGAGCAGTATAGGGCTTTAAAGGTCAAAACCAGCACCTTGAATTGGGCCCGGAAACGAATGGGCAGCCAATGTAGCCCCCGGAGAAGCGGGCTGACAGAGTCAAACCGCCTGACTCTGGTGACCACACGGGCCGCCGCATTCTGTACTAATTGTAGTTTCCGAAACGTCTTCAGGGGCAGCCCCACATAGAGTGCGTTACAGTAATCTAACCTCTAATTATGAATACCAATATGCAGGTATTCATCTGAAGCTGAACAGAGTCTATGATCTACTGAGCTGTTCCTGGGCTCATGATGGAAAACAAAATCTATTTGTATATGGATTTTATTCTAAGGTTAATTTGAGCACCAACGGAAACACACGGACACTTGGCCTCTACCCTGTTGTCTCTTTCCCAGCTCTTCTACAGCCAAACAGAATCAAGCCTGCTGCACGATTTCAATCACCACCCACATCTAAAACTTCTCATGTAATCCATTTTTTTCCCCTTTTCCTCTAAATCAGCCCCAGAACAATTTGAGATACTTTCGTTCCGGCTCCTGTTTGAGGATGTCCTAATACTTTAATTAGTTATTTACACATGGTGAAAAATTACATGCATAATTAAGGATATTCAGATTAATTAAAAGTATTAGGCAGTATTAGATGTGAAAGAACAGATTTTAATT
The DNA here is from genome assembly GCF_035046505.1 of Tiliqua scincoides. Classification (NCBI taxonomy): domain Eukaryota; kingdom Metazoa; phylum Chordata; class Lepidosauria; order Squamata; family Scincidae; genus Tiliqua; species Tiliqua scincoides. The sequence continues at coordinate 15,559,674 of NC_089832.1, forward strand.
AAATCTTTTTTTCTGCCTCTCCATAATCTCTTGGTGTGCAGGAGCGCAACACAATCATATCTGCATCAGATATGCAGCTGGGGCAAGGCTACACTTACACAAAGGCCTTCTGGATTTGATTTCATTTTTCTTTTTCTTTTTTTGCCTCTGAGCCTTCAGTGTTATTGATTTAAAATTCTTTGGTGCTGTATGCATTTTTTTTTTCCTTCACTGGCCTTGAAGTGAGAAAACAAACATGCCACTGGCCAGGTTTAAAGAAACCTTTTTCATTTCCATGTAGTCTTTCTCCATTTACATTTTTGTAAAATGACAGAGTCGAAGCAAATTCCCTTCTAACTATTCTCCTTTGCAACCTTTGATGTCAACTATTCTCTAGTGCAGTAATTATTAGTCATCTGAAATGGGCATCTGTTGCATGAGAGATAAGGAATACTCTCAATGGGGTTTTAGCACGTTGTTAAGAACACTTTTGGATTTTCAGAGGGAAATGAAAAGCTTCTGCTATTGTGCTAATCAGAGAATTCTGATTATAGGTAGTGCATGGGCCGCCCAAGTCTATCCTGTGCTGAAATAGGTAGGACAACTGGCTTGCTCTGTAGCCAGTGCAGGGCTGCTGTGTAACTCAGAGTAAGGCCAGAAGATGTCCAGAAGGCCAGATGCAAGGGAGGGCACCAGGATGAGGTCTCTTGTTATCTGGTGTGCTCCCTGGGGCATTTGGTGGGCCGCTGTGAGATACAGGAAGCTGGACTAGATGGGCCTATGGCCTGATCCAGTGGGGCTGTTCTTATGTTCTTAAGGGGATTCATTTTCCCTTACACCATGTAGCACAGCAGTCACCCCTATAGGGGAACTCGGATCTATTCCAGCAAAATTGCTGGTGCAGATCTGATCAGACCAGTGTAATGCTGGGCTGGCCAGGAGGGGGGTCAGGATGAGATCTAGGTTGCCCAGGCCAGTCCCACACCACTCCTGAGCCTGGTCTACCCACTCAATACTATTGAGTAAATTCAATACACATCTGCTTTGTAAGGCATGCACTCCTACTTACAGCTGACCAGCAGATTTGTCTCTCTTCCCCTCCCATTTCCAAGAATGGATGACCACAACTTTCTTGAAATATCTTAGGCTAACCCAAACTTGCCCTGAAGGTGCCACAGAGCCTATGAGTCAACAAGATTCCCAAATGTTTACATGTCCAAATGCTGCCCTCACTACAAAACATTGAGATAAATCCACCAGGCTCCCCCACCATACAAAGATCTTTCTTCATCCTTGCCAACCTCAAGACTTCCCAAGTGCATACCTCAGAAGACAGAACGTTGTAAGAGAATGGCAATGACATTTTTCCCCCCTCTGCATTTGCTGAAACTTTACAGACCCGAGTGGTGACAATTGCGTGGAAGGAATGTCGTCGGAAGGGATCCCGGTGAACGATGGACTTCACAGCCTGTGTTCATTGGAGAAGCCTCAGACAACTGAGCTGGCCTTGATTCCCAAGACAGCACAACTGCAAAAGGCAATGACCACCAGGCAATAAATGTTTGTCTAACCATCCCCCTGTAAGGATCAGCTCATACGACCTCATTTATCAGGAGATAATTGCAACTGCCAAGCAACGAGTTGGACAAAAGCAGCTTTCCTCAACAGAGTTTTATCAGCACCTGAAAGGAGTAACTGTGGACAAAATTAAGCTCCAGAAATATACTTCACATTTTTTTCAGTGACAACTTCAGCTCCTGGAATAGACTGAACTTGAGTAAGGTGGAAGGGGAAATATCTTGCTGACTTCATTGACTGATCTCTGAAATTAATATCTATATGAGATTCAGGGCCCACTCCTGCCCAACTTCCCAGCACTGATGCAGCACAATTCAGCCTTGAGATAAGGGAACAAACGTTGGCCTGCCTGTTCGCGCAGAAGATAGGACTGGGCTGCCCATGCACTACCTATAAATCAGATGGTCCTTTATCTTGAAGAGGCCTCTGTGACTGCTGCCCCACCACAGGATGCCGTGGGCAACCCATTAGCATGGCTGCATCAGCACTGGAAAGATGGATAGGGTTGTCTTACTCTGCAAGTTTCCATGAACTGCAGCATTCTGAGAGTATATTTTCCTATGTTTGTTAATATTTCACATTAATACTTACTTCATTACTTAATGTTTAACCTGCCAAATACAAAATTTGGGGGCAAAAAACCTTCCTAATAAGTAGAGGTATTCTTAAATGTTTGTAATTCGTTTGCAGATTTTGTTCAGTGCAAGAA